>NW_010555416.1:39631-44991 GCF_000687285.1 Phaethon lepturus | reverse complement strand
TTTCTCTCTTCCCTTTGCTTTCTTTATTAAGTAGCCATTCCATCAACAAAAGAAGGGAGGCTTCGTTTATCCTTACAAATATAATCTTAAGAATATAGAAAAGCTATTCTACTTTTGGGGGTCTTAAGTGAGCAAAAAATATGTTAATTGTGTCAACTGCATTGAATGAAAAAAATTCCAGAGATGATTGTCTCCAAAACTTTAGGTTTCCAGTGAGTTGTGATGCATAGGCCTACCCTGAATAACAACATAATGTAAATGCCATAACATAGATACAATATATTTAATAATAGTAAAGTAAAATTAGTTTTGTTCCTGCTTTTAAATTGGAGAACTTTGTTTCCTTGGTAATTTACTATGTAATTTTCCCAGCTGTTGTATTTCCAGTACAAAAATCAATTTGATCTACCAATATGAATAAAATCGAAATATTTACATGTATTTTTATCACACTTCTATTTCCTAGTTCTGTGTGTATACATATAATACAGACCCCCACCTAACATTTTTTTTTCTTAAATATTATTAAAGAGGGGCTGGGCAATATTGGCAGTTTTAGAGGAGTCTGCCACTACTGAATTATAAACGGATTTAATTATTCTATCACAAAAAGCTAGGAGAGCAAAATAAATACACTTACTGCAGACAGAATCTCTGCAACTCTAATTGCCAGAGCACTGTAAGAGCTTTCAAATAATAAGTCCTTAAATAATAAATTGATATGGGAGAGAATAATGACACCCAGGTGTGAAACCTTAACCTGAGAGTAGTGCTGCATACTCAATGACATAATTGCCTCTATTACCATATTCTAGTCTAGAATGGGGGTTTGAGTCATAGAAACTGGATTGAAATGAAAGACAAAACATGCTCAAATCACAGGTGAGATTTGAACCAGAAATATATAATAAAGTCCAGGTAACTAAATTGCTACTTGAGTTTTGAAAGCAGGCTTAGATATTACGTGAAAAATTATATTTAAATACTATTCACAGTCTGACTTGCTCCCACAAAAGCAAGGGTTAAGAAAATTCACACTGGGAACAAAAAAACCTTTGTTAAAAGGCTCTCCAAAAATTCAGTAAATTTTTCTTATTTCCCTGTGAAAATCCTTCTTGTTCTTAGGTGTTTTTTTCCACGCAATAAATGAGACTGTGGAACGTTTCTTAAATAAAGGAGCTTCTTTCCTGACATCCTTGCTGTTCAGAGCCTAATTCTGTTCATCACTCTAACAAATACGAACCAATGTAAAACATAAGTACTGCATTTTCATGTATATTTTATATTTATTTTTGTGTTGTGTTCAGTGTAACAGAACATGGGAAGGAACTATTTCATTTAGTAGAGCTCAACGTATCTCAGCACTGTTGCAGGTGTTACCTTGCCAGTTGCCATTCTGAAATATATTTTGCCACCACAGAGCAGAACAATAAGACTGTTAACATGAGTGATACCGGTGCTTTTTTAAATTCCATCATCAGGAATGACTATGTCCAGCAAAAGCAGGAACAGGAAGAGATGTAATTAGTTATATCACCCTATACCTGCATTGTTGTTGACGCAATTTTTAACCAAATAAAGTACATTACTAGTAAGCAGAACTGAATCTGACTTTTCTGTGGACGTGATCAGCAGCAGCTGTTTGTTATTGGTTCTACAAGTCAGGACTCTAAATGAAGGACATGAAAATTTGGGTGAACAAGAAATTGACGTTTGCCTTGCAGCAGCATTTTGATCTAAGAGTTATGACAGTTTTCACATTCTGCTCAAAACTACAGAAATAATGCAAATTCCCCCACTCCTCAGAAGAAACCTTTTTAGGCTGCTAAAAATATCTGTTGCTAACTACTGAAAACCTGACAGCTACTGTCAGCGTTGTATCTGTATTGCAGAAACTTCTATTGGTATTAGATATAGCTGAAGTGTAGAACCAACAGGTGATCCTTGTCTTCAGAACTGTTCATATAGAAATAACATAAATACAAATACAAATACAAATACAAATACAAATGTAAATAAAGATACAATGTAGATAACTTCTTGGTCAGTTCTCTCTAATACAACAGAAAATTATCAAAACTGATGTGTTACTATACACTTCTCCCCTGTACCCATAGTGGATTCTTAAAGGGTTTCAGGAGTTAGTATCTGGATTCTTCGAGGAAAAGTTGTGACATGCCTACACCCATGGACTCCCCTCACTGAAGTAAGAGGTCTAAGACACTTCTTTTTGCCCCTGTCTCTACAGGACCACTGCTGGTTGCAAATTCTGCTATTGTTACTGTTTGGGAAGAATCATGTGTTTTAAGATACAGTCATTCTACAGGAGGAGACAGAGGGCTTAAGAATGTCCCTGCACATCACTGACTGAAGTTTGTGACTTCGAGCTTGTCTCAAAAGGAAGGACACTGAATGCATCTGTCTGGTCAATGGACTCTGAAGTAAATGACATCTGTATCCTACAGGTGTTCTGCTCTGGCAATCTCTTTGGTTTCTCATCTTACTTGGTTGTGTGGCTCTGAATGCCCACCAGCTCTTTTTGTTATCTCAATATATTGTTGTCATGCCAAGAGTTCCTGCAGCTGACAGTGCTGGGGAAGAGATGATGTTAATCTCAGAAGGATCAGAGAGCATGAAGGAATACTCAAGCCCAAATACTACTTCTCTGCTCATGGCATGCCCATGTCCTCTGTGCAGATCTTTTTACATGTTAGGTAAGGGCTGCTCCTAGGAGGCAGGTAGAGCAGATGCAGATGTGCCATTATTTCCCTTTTTTGAAGTGTTCACCTGGACTTTGTTCCCTTCTCGTTGCATAGGAAGTCTTGAGCATGGGTAACAAATGCACAGCAGTATAGTAATTTGAGATTCACATTTGAAATCTAGGTGGGAAGCAGTTCTTTATAGTTAAACCCAAGTAAAATGCACTTCCGCTAATAGATACTCTACACAAGTACCAATTGTTATTTATAATGGGTTCATATAAACAGTAGTTTAACAAGACAATGCATTATTATAGAAATACTGGGATGTAAGAAACACTTCTTAAAAAGCAAGGAACAATTCTCTTTGTATACTTGTTGTTAGAGCTGATCATCTAAATTGCACAAACAAATTCTATGCTGGGAACATTTACATAAATACTGACAACAGATATATAGTTGTACACACAAAATTTTAATTATTTAAAGGGATGACAATTTGAAGCTACTTATTTACAGAACAGTTGAACATTAGCGCTGTCTCTGAAACTACTTAACAACTTCTGTGAGATAACATCTTAGAATTTTCTATTTTAAAAAATCATTTTGTCTGCCCTGTGGCCACACAAATTTTTCCTGTGGAGAAACTCACTATTTTGCTGTAGTTTAATGTTTGTGCATGAAGGACTAGGCTCTCATTATAGTTCCTTCTTCAAGGATTCTCAGGAAAACTGGAGAGAAAGGTAAGCAACCTAAATTCTACTTCTTGGCTTCTGACTGGTGCTTAGCATGTTATATAACCTTTCTCTGCCTTGGGTCTTCTCTCTGTAGAGTGGTAGCAATAAAATCCATTTATGTAAAGAATTCTGAGGCCTGCAGCTGAAAAGCGCTTCACGAGAGTCTCCTATATTAGTACTATTATCACATGTAGTTAAGCCCCACTGAGTTTAGCCATCTTTTATCTTCCATGGTTTGACTATCTTAACCTGTTCAACTGAGTCCTGAATATAAAATTCCAATCCTGCTCTGAAGACTTTTCTTCTGATTTCCTGTCATTTATGTGTCTGTCTTCTTTTCTGCTCCCTACCAGACCATCAAAGGTTATTTGCTCTATTATTTGAGCATCAGTCCCCTTCGCCCCTTAATTGGTCCAATGTTTTTTCTCATTTTCATCTTTACCTTCTCGTTTCCTTTTTCAGATTCTTGTTATCCTCCTTCTTTTGTTCCCGTGGATTAATATGAAGCACAGACCAAGAAAGGACCCTTGGAGTACAAAAGTGTTTTATTGTTCATTGTATTGTGGTACTGAGGTCTCAGCATTAGTTAAGTATGTCTTGGCATTTCAATTTGTAAACTCCACTTCAAGTAGTTGATAAATAGCTTGCTTATTTCAATGCAGGTTGGATACGTTGATGCAGTTAAAGGATTTAATTATTAAAAGACGAACTTCTGGGTTTGGGCTAGATGTTCAGTATAAGACAAAATTAATTACAAAAGGTGGGTGCTGTGAGAACATATGGAAGCACATTCCACTCTTGGTTACCCTTTTAATGGGACAGTGGGAGTTCTGTGTATTCAGTGGGAGTTCTGTGTATTCAAGAGATGAATGCAGTCTTCAGGGTCTGATTTTTCAAAATATCAGAAGCTCAGGGCCATGTGCAAAAATGCATGCATAATTACACACTTAATCTGAATGTACATTTACTGTGATTGCAAATGCAAATCAGGTTGTGTGCATGAAAATGGTCAGCTGAGTTTCAATACCTGAGTGTCACATGAAGTCACAGTAATTGTGCACGCAGATTAAGCATGTAATTGGGCATATATTTTTGCAAGTGGCCTTGTGCTTCAATGCTTTGAAAATGAGAGCCTTTGAGCTCATTTTTAATGGGTGTCTCTTGTTATTTTCTTTTTAAAATGGCATTGCCAAAATTAGTGTATAATACATTGCGTTGATCTTGCACTCATTATTCTATGATTCGGACTTCATCAGAGATGCTTCCCAATGACTTTTTTGGGAAGAATGGCCTTTTATATTTGTGGCACATTTCTAAGCACAGTACCTGGAAGAAAAAAAAAAAACACAATACTACTGGGGTCTTTCCCATCAATGTCAACATTTTTTGTTTGCTGTTCTTCTATAGCTTTATAGCTAACCCTTTATAGTACTGAAGGTTTAAAAATAACTGTATATATGAGACCCCAAAATAGTTCTTTTAAGTACAAGGTAAGAGAAAATGTTCCCCACTTCATGTGACAGCAACCTGATCTAGAATAAAAGGCTGGAAGACTGTGCAGCTAAACCAGATCATGTTTATTGCTAAGAAAACAAAACAATAGCAAAACAGAATGTAAAGAAATATAAATGATGCTCTGATTTCTGTTTTCAGGTGTTTTTAAAAAATAAACAAGGAAGCAACAGGATAATTTTCCCTCACTATTCTCTGCTTCTTCTCTCTGTTCTAATTATTAATTGACCCTAATCCTATCAGAATTAATTGAATGCAAAGTGAGATGACTGATTCTTACTCATCTTCAAAAGAAGTCTCCACTCTGAGCTATTAAAAGGATAAGAAACAGTAATTTAAAAGAATCTGAGTAAAACTTCATTCTAAAATAGAATTTATAGAGCCCTTCCCTTCCCTTCCCTTCCCTTCCCTT
>NW_010555416.1:13752-39522 GCF_000687285.1 Phaethon lepturus | reverse complement strand
ATCTCTGCCAGACCCTACCCTTCCCTTCCCTTCCCTTCCCTTCCCTTCCCTTCCCTTCCCTTCCCTTCCCTTTTTTAAGAATATGAATTTCAAAGAAGATTGAAGAAAGAAAGAAGGTTCTTAAAATGAAGATCTAGACAAAAAACAGACAGACCTGTGTAACTTGGAACAATTAATCAAACTGTTCATAAGCATCTGAAAAATAACCTGGAGATGACTAATATTTGATATATTAATCAGGAACGAACTTAGTCGAATCATTCTTGCAAGATGGTAAAGGGACTTATAAATAGGAAAGGTAATAATAATTGCATAGTAAGGTATCCAATAATATCCAATAATAAAGGTAACAATAATTGGGTATGGAACCATGTGACCAACTGATATGTTAAATTGGGAAATACTGTTCTGGTGATATATCAGTAAAATGGTGCAAAGAGAGGAAATAACTGTTATTCAGAGGGAATTTACCATTGTTCACAGTTAAAAGGAAGGTTTTCTCTGAGTGTGGCATTGTAGAAAGTGACATTGATATAGCTGAACATGTTTAAGGGACTAGATCTTTCCAGTCCTGTTTTTATGGTTCCCCAAAAATAATAAAGTCAAACCAAGACATTTTAGTCCATCAAAATCAAATACAAAACCTGAAATTATTCATTTTGACATATCCACGTATAAAATGTAATTAAAATTGGCATGTTCCACCGGAAAAAAAAAACAGTTTGATGAAGTTTCATCTTCTGATGTATACCTGTTCCACCAAAGGTGTTTTTACTGCTTCTTACTTCCATCGGATAAATCATAAAACCATGACCACTTGAAATGTTTATAAAAATCTTGCTGATAGCCTCTGAAGACAGACTGAAAAAAATGGTTGTGGAGGTTAATTAGTCTCTCAGGCTAGTGACTACCCCTGCAGCTTGGTCTTCAAGCACATGAACAAGAATTCAGGACTGTGGAATAGGAATCAGGATGTGGCCCATTATGTGCCCAGACCAAGGTCTTTCACCTTTCGGAGGCTGCTAACCTGTCATCTTTTGCTGGTATCAACTACTTGTGTAATGCACAAAAGGGAAAAATATATATAGCTTAGAGAAAACACAAGTGGGTGAACTGAACTTTGGATCTTCCAGTTGGAACAGGAGGACTTTTTAAGATAATTGCTTTTTGAGGAACTATGTGGAAAGGAAGTACAATGGTGTTTTGCCCTGAAGTGATACCATCTCAAGGCTTTTGATCAGAGTAATCATTGTAGAATGCGCATACTCTGCTTTGTTGTCTATCTGTGCTTGTTGAATGAACATATATTTTGGAAAGGTCTGAAAATACTGTCCTAATAGTTTATGAATGATACTTACCAAAATACTCATTTACTGATAAAGGAAAGTTATTTTCTATTATTACTTCTGAGGAGTGTTAGTCTTTTCATAGAAGGCCTTTGCTGTATCATCTGCTTTGGGTGCCAAGAAAACCCACTCTGCTCGGGGATTTAGGCTTTCAGCAAGTGTTTGATCCCAGATGCAGGGAACAGTGAAGTAGGCTTTGTTCTCTCCTCAACAGTGCAGAGGCGGGTTCTTCACGACTGCAAGGATTCTGGATATCCACTTGGTTGGCACATATATATCTGTACTAGTGTATACATATGTGTATACGGGTGTGTATATATGTATATATATAAGCATACACACACACACATATAAATCCATGGTGATCTGTGACAGGACTACCAGGTGTCCCACTGTGTGTTTTGAATCATGAGGTGTAAGCAGAAATGTGTCAGGAAGTACTGATAAATGATTGTAGTTTCTTTGTGTAAGAAGGTTGTGTGCAGTTATTGAAACCCTATTAAAAGGATAGCAAGACCTGGGGTGAGGAGCTGAAATTTTAGTGCTGGTGAGGAAGAAAAAGGCCAATTAAAATATCTTGTGGGAATAAATATCTTTGCTGGGAAGTAAAGGGAGATGGCAGAAGCTGTGTTTACAATTGGTAATGTATCAGTCACTTGTTGGAAATAGTTAACTTGGATTGGCAAGAGCTATATCTCCTTACTAGAAGACTGATTTTTCTTAAATTTTTAAAAGTAATTTGAATGTACTTCATTCCAAAGAATGATATACGGAACTTGTAAAAGTACCGCGCTTGTCTTTATACATAATGAGAAACGAATTGAATAAAACCACTGCTGAGAGCTCTGTGGCAAGGTACTGACCAGGCTGACCTGTGTCGTAAAGTTGTGAATAAGGCCATACTTCTCTCAAAAATTACTAAGTTATTTTGATTTCCTGTGAGATCAATTTCTATATGCTTTTCTCCTACCTTAAAAGCCCTTTTCAGGAAGAAACCTCTTCTAGGTTATATTCCTTTTTTTCATCCTAACAGGTTGGCTTTGGAAAGTCCTGTTTGCCTAGTCACTTAGGCATTACAACATTATGTAAAATACAAATATTTTCATTGGACTGGTGATTATTGGGGAGGAAGGGAGGAGAAGTAGAAGTAGTCTGGCGAGTTAATATTCATAAAAACTTTGTAAGGTTCTGTCAATGTCCTTGATCCTATGAGAAATATACCACAATCTCCATACACCTTAGAGTTGGAAGATGTAGATCAAAGGAAAAGAAAGCTTCAAGAACAGGTAGGAGAAGTACGAGGTGGTAAGAGTTCTCCAAGTGTCCCATCGGGAGGAACTGGGTTCTCCAAGTCCCTGGACAATCCTTCATCCTCAGCATGTCTGACTTGCTTCCTCCCACAGTCAGGATTTGATTTCTCATCAATCCCCAAGCCAGTGCAGCCTGTAATATGATATAGCTCCCACAAAGAGGTTGTTCTTGAACTGCTAGACAGTCACATCTTCATGTCGATCCTAATAATATCTTTGACTAATTCCTAGGAGACAACCTTATCCCAGAGGTGATAACTTTGCCTCCTCTATTCCTTGGTGGATTTTTTTTTGCATTTTTTTTTTCTTTTTTGGCTCCTAGTTGTGTTTTCACTGGTTAGTTTTTCAGATACTTCAGGAAGAAAATCAGCCTGCATTTAAATACCTTCTAGTGACCTAAAGTGGACATAAAATATAAAGACTTTTTGTCAGATACCTGGTTGCCACTTTGACTTTTTCATGGTTCTAGGAGACCACAACAAACTAGGGGAGGGCTCTTCCAGCTCAGCATCCTCATGCTTTTCCTCCATCCTTGATTGCATATTATGCCAGGGTCTGGAAAACTTTGATCAATAAAGTTGTCTTCTTGATGAAAAATGAAAACCTAGAGATATACATTTTGGCTATAATTCGAGTATTTTAAGACCATGTTGTGGTTTAACCCCAGCCAGCAACTAAACACCCCTGCCACTCACTCATCCCCCCCCAGTGGGATGGGGAAGAGAATTAGAAGGGTAAAAGTGAGAAAATTTCTGGGGTGGGATAAGGACAGTTTACTAGGTAAAGTGAAAGCCATGCATCCAAGTAAAACAAAATAAAGAATTTATTCACTACTTCCCATCCGCAGGCAGGTATTCAGCCATCTCCAAAGAAGAGCTCCATCATGTGTAGTGCTTACTTGGGAAGACAAATGCCGTAGCTCCAAGCATCAGGAATGCTTGGAGTTATGGCAAGAATGCACCATTCTTCTCCCTGCTTTTATTGCCAAGTGTGATGCCATTTGGTATGGGATATCGTTTTGGTCAGCTAGGATCAGCTGTCCCAGTTGCATCCCCTCCCAGTTTTTTGAGCACACCCAGCCTACTTGTTGTCAAAGCAGTCTGAGAAGCAGAAAAGACCTTGATGCTGTGCAAGCACTACTCAGCAACGACTAAATCACTTTCTATGAAAGTGTTTTTTTGGGTGGAATTGTTCCCCAAATCAAAATTATCTACATGACAATTTCGATTTTAACAGTAGTAAAAGATTTTCATGTGGAAAATCAAGGTGAAAGGTTTTTTGCCCAAAATGTACCACAGGTAGCACGGTCTGCCAAATCCACAGAGAAGTAGACGCCACAAGAAACTGGAAATAAAACATCCATGATGACCCAAAGCAGTTTGGAAACATGTTAAAGTAAGTATAATAAAACGTTTTGAGTTTGCAATGTCAAAATATTCTGTTTTGATCTGAAACACTGAAATGAAATGTTGGGTAGTTTGAATTTTTATCATGATTCAAAACGAAGTCAAATGTTTGTCTTGAGACCAATAGAAATTACGTGACACCAGAAAGGGCTGATGGATTGAAAAGCACAGCTGTGAAGGAAGTAGGAGACCCAGTTGGTATTAATTTTTGTTGCTGGCTGCATTAAAGGGCCTATAATATCAGGTTGGGAAGCATGAAGAAATGTTCTAAAAACTGGTGGTGGTAATCTAATCATCTGGTGGTATTTTTGAGGCATTTAATTCTCTGGGGGCAAATACACAGAACAGAAAAAAACCTTTTAAATCTGTATAAAAAGCAAAGCAATTAAAGAGAGTTTATAAAATACTTTTACTAGAACAAGCCTTTAAACAATGGCAGATGAATGTTGACCGTAAGCATTAGAAAGCAAAGCTGTGCCTCCATCTCCAGCATTCTCTCTTTGCCTCTGTCTGGAGAACTGATACACCATATGTGAGCAATCTGACTCCACCCTTGTCATTACACCTGCAGATAGGAAAACATTTTAAACTTGCAGTTAATTACCTCTTTAAACAGTATGTGTAAAAGGTACAGGAAACCCCTGTGGAATCCATGAATTATCAATCATAATATGAAAAGAATTAATCCCCAAGGATAAATGACTTGGCAGGGTAGGGCTGGTATTTTATTAAAGGCCTTATTTCCCCCCAGTAAGAAAGCATCTATTAACTTCAAACACATGGAACCACATGAATTAAATTAGGTCACTCCTCATGTTACAGTTTCAGATTTCATAAAGTGCAGCTTGTGGTTTTGTCATGTGTTTCACATCTAAAGCACTGGTTGATGACTTCCCAAACTCTTCAATATTGTACTACCAGTGATATTTACCATAGCTTGACCACAACACTTTCAAAGCTGATGTTAATAATACATAGGCCAGTTCTGTAGGTTTGACCATCTTTTCCTTCTCAATAAACAAGTATTTGTGGTGTGATTGTGGGTGGATTAACTGTCTGAGTGCCTTGCTGTGAGCAGCTCTTCAGGAAGAAAAAGGTACCAATATGGTCCTGGCTTAATTATAGGTAGCGATAATGGCTCGTTGAAAGCATCCTTTTAAAAGGGATGGAACTGCAAAAGCTTAGTTAGACATGAAGAACGCACAATTGCTAGAGAACAAAACACAAATAGAGTAACTGGTTTAAATCTCCCTCCCTCCACTAATAAATTTCATTTCATTTTCTTCTCTAAGGCATTGGATGCAGAGGGTGTGTATGGCCCTGAAAGTTTGTTAATCAGAGTAGAGCTGCTTGGGCATCATTTGTTATGCAACCCTTTGGATCACAAATCATAGCTCAGCAAATAAATAGCTAAATTTTGTTATTTATCTTAGTATGTTACTATTCCCAGAATGAGACTCTGTTGAAAACAGAGACATCAGCATGTCCATTCAGTCTGCCTTGTTTCACTTAATTCATTTTGTTTGCAGACATAACAAGCATGTTATTTATTTAGTTATTCAGTTATAAGTAAATACCAAAGAGGATGCATTATTTTTAATACTTTAACAATCACATACTTCAGGAAGGCAAAGGCATTTCATGAAGATTGGAGTAGAGAGCTGTTTCCCCTTAGGTTAAAGTGTATATGATATTTGGGCTTTCTCTCATTTGAGTTTACATTGATGTAACATCCTCTGTTAAATACATCCTGAAAGTGCTATTTTACTTTCTTCTGCATGCGTCCTTCCAAAGCATCTTTAAAAAAACAGATCAGAAAAACTTAGATCATCAAATAGTAAAAGTGAGAAACCAGCTAATCCGCCTGTAAAGCACCCGGGCTGAGTCCTAGTTGCTGCCCTGGCCCTGCACTGCCATTAGCACCTGTTTTGGTTTTGGGACCTTTACAACTCATTGCTTACAGAGCTCTTTCTGATCAAGCTGTAAACTAAATAATTTGTCTTTCAGTGTGTCTTTTCAAAGCCTTAAATTTTCTTTGCCTTCTCACTGCATCTTTAAAAAGTCGATTAGCATTTGGATTTCAGGACGCTTTTTGCAACTCAAGCTTTCAGTGGCATTGCAGATCTGTGAATAAAAGATCATTTACTTAGTGGTAAATGCCAACATATACACACTGACTTTGAAAGGTAGATTTAAGGTAAATGTCAGAATATTTCATTGTACTCCGTTAACGCCTCACAATTATGTTGATCCACAAGCGTAATTTTTTCAGTGTTAAAATAAGCAAATACTTTCCAAATCACCATGTGTTGCTGTTTGCATCTGTCTTTTCAGCTTTTTTGATCAACTTGAGCACTCTTTTGTCACCTTAGCTGGCTCTGTAGGTCCATGGCTTTATGAAAAAATGCTGTCAAAATGCTCTTGTGTATCTCTAGCCATGTTGTTGTCTGTTACCCCCTTTGGAATGCCTCCTTCCCCTCCGGTTCATGTCCCTCTATGCGTTCTGCTGATGCAGAGAGCTGTTGACAGAAGTCCTTCATCTTCACAAGTCATGTGAAGAGGTTCACCACAGTGGAGAATGAAATACCAAACCATCAGCTTTTGAAGGGTGGGCAGGTGTTGTCATGGTTACACAGCATTAAGGCTCAGACGTAGAAGGGTTTGAATGAGGTCTCGTAAATTTTACTACATTGTGACTTGGCAATGGCATGCTCTGAGAGGCTTATGTACTTTCATATATACTAAGAAGTTAGCACTGTTGGTCAGTGGATTCAGCAATATACATTATTTCTTAAGTTTTGTTTATGATCTGAAAAAATTATTTTTAAAGACATTTTTAGTAACTAACACCATAAAAAATTATCAAGATGTGTAAATCAGAAAGCCAACTTAATCCAAAATCCAAGCTCAAAACTGCCGTGTGAAAAACTCTTGTTCCGTGGTGGCCTAATTTTGGAGCCACATAAATGCTGCACTACCAATTTGTTCCATCTTTCTGTGTGTGAAGTCCTGCTTCTGCAACTGGCTTGTCTCACTCTCCAACATAAGCCTCAGTAGCAGAGCCCCAACTCTCCCATACTTTCACTATGTGTAGTTGTGGCTACTTTAAAATGTGTCTGTTGAAAGAAAAGAAGGAATTACAAGACTAGGTTCCAATGTTTTGATTAATTAATGAATAATTATAGCACTGATACAGAGCTCCTGCCCACCTCTGCTTTTTCAAGGGTTCATATCAGCATTTGCGTACCCTGGAAGAGTAGTCAAACCAGTAGACTATGTCCCAGGATGGAACTGGAGGTATATTCTACCCTCCAGTCCTCTCCTTCTAAAGAAATAAAATACTGAAGAAGTGGGTTATTGTAAAATACTAACATAATATCTTATTTTTAATTTTTCCTCATAAGCTGCTGATACTATAGAACAATAACAGTATAAAGGTTTTAAAAATAAATAATCAGGGTGTTAAAAGTAAACAGTATAAATAATTACCTAGCTGAGTGAGTTTCTATTGCGAAGTAACAAAAACTAATAAAAAATCATGTTCCCAAGAACACAATAAGAATAATTACGATACACAAGCTAAAAAGGTAAAATGATACAAAGGAAATAAGTTTCCACATAGACATTAACATACATGAGAAATGTGTTTGTAATATATAAAATATTCCTAGAGAAAGCTAACATAAACTAGGAAATTTAGCATTATTACAATACAAAATGTAATATGCAAATGGAATTGCTTGTGATCCATAGCTATTTTAAGAAAATCATGCAGATAGAAGTAGCAGTAAAATCCTTTCTACTCTACTTTTAAAGGGGAGATATTATTTTATAAATTGTATAGAGTGTTGGAAGCTGTATAGAAATGTTATCAGTCTCTAATACTGCATTTTCAGTCCACTTGACACTATTGCTATTACATTCTATAATCTTTCAAACCAGAGAGAAACACAGGAAATTGTGAGATGAAGGACATCATTTTCCTTAAGAATGACAATACTTTTGTAATTGCACGAGTGACATGTAAAAGGAAATAATGGACCTTTAATACACCTACAGAGAGAAAAGAGACTGAATGGAATCCTGACTATGAAAATCATTAACAATATCCAGGTAATTTGGTCAGAGAAAGAATATGTTTGTAAAATATGACCTTTTTCACATAAAAAAGGGAGGTTCTTTTTTAGGCATTCTGCAATTCCAATCCACAAAGGAGGGAAAGCACAGGTCTGAAAATAAGATTTCAGTTATGCAGTCATATGAGTTTGTTCATAAGAGAGAAAGCGGTTGTACAGGGAACATAAGGTTACTTTACAGTTACTGTGAAATAAAAGCATTTCATGGTAATGTTGCAACGACATGGTTGTTCTACTTGATATAATAAATATGTAGTAAATTGCATTATTATGCCATCACTTTTTCCATGAAGTATTTTTCACAAATGTCACTTAGTAACTGGACTACAGGGAAAACTAACTCAGTACAAATGGAGCCTATTCCAGCTCCCACTGAACTCACTGCAAAAAGTCCCATCAGCTTCAATGAAGCTCATAGAAAACAAATGAACTATGTTTTTATTTACAGTTGGGACTCATATAGTTCAGAGACACAACTTGAAACCTGTAAGTGTCAATAAAGGAGTTCAATGACAAGGGCTACAAACTAGACTAGGGAAAAAAAAAAAGAAAAAAAAACCCCTGACATAAAAAGAAAACCCGATTGCGCAGATAAGCAGAGCAGCTATATCAGAAGGCGAAGAAAAATGTGAGCATTCAAGATCTCTATTTCTTGGGGCAAATGTGAAGCACAAAGCCATGCTACCCATCCACCTATAACTGGTACTCAGTGGTGTTTTTATCCCTGCATACCTCTACCTATATGAGGATATGAATAAGCTGATATCGCTCTAGGTATAAGAAGTCTAGTTTAATATAATTAACACATACACATACGTGTGTGTATATATATATTCCTGTGATGATGCTAGTACAAAAGCTACTTACACCAGGCTTTGGAGTGAAAGACTGAAAGTAGATGTAGTTTGTCATGTTGCTTGCAGTGGCTTACAGTGCTGATAAACTTGTGATTTTATTAGCATCAAACATTTTAAAAGAACGTTTCTCCAATCTAACTGCACTAACTCGGCAAGGTCCTGCTGGAACTTCAGTGTATATCCTACCAGCTGACAGGACTTCTCCTGCTGGTATCACAAAATCATAGAGGCATACAATCCCCTGAGTTGGAAAACACCCATGTGGATCATTGAGTTTAACTTCTGATACCACACAGGGCAACCTGAAAGTTAAATCATGTATTTGAGAGCGTTGCCTAAGTCCTTCTTGGACATCCCCAAGCTTGGGACCATGACCACTTCCTTGGGGACCTTGTTGCAGGGTGTGAGCACCCTCTCAATGAAAAATCTTTTCCTAACATCCAATCTGAACTTATCCTGATGCAACTTTAAGCCATTCCCTCACATCAGACAACAGAGAGGAGGTCAGCACCTCCCAGTCCACTCCCCTTCATATGGAAGTTGTAGACAGCAATGAGGTCGCTTCTCCCTCACCTCTTGTCTTAGCTGAACAAACTTAGTATCCCCAGACACTCCTCCTAAGTCATGCCCTCTAGTCCTTTCATCATCTTTGTTCCCTCCCTTTGGACACATTCCAATACATTTACATTTTTCTTATATTGTGGAGCCCATAACTGCACACAGTACTCAGGGGGAAACTGCACCAATGATGATTATAAGTGGGACAATCACTTCTTTTGACCGGTTAGCTATACTGTGCTTAATGCACCCTAGGGTACAGCTGGCCCTTTTGGCCACCACAGCACGTTGTTGACTCATATTGAACCAAGACTTCAGATCCATTTTGTGCAGGGCTGCACTCAAGCCTCTTGTCTCCAGTCTATACACACATCCGGGAGTACACTGTCCCAGGTGCAGAAACCAGCTTTTGTCCTTGTTAAATTTCACATGGTTGGTGATTGCCCAGCGCTCTAATCTATGAAGATCTTTTTGTAAGGCCTCCTAATTTAGTACCTTTGGTAAACCTACCTTGTGTGCACTCAACTCCTGTGACCAGGTCATTGATAAAACTATTGAAGAGAACTGGCCCAAAAATTAAGCCCTGGGAAAACCACTAGTGTGTTACTAGATGTTACCCCATTTACTACAACTCTTTGAGCCTGAACCTTTAGCCAGTTGCTCACCCATCTTATTTCACTGTACCCTAAGAAAACACTCTCAAGTTGTTCAGGGTCCAGAACCCAAAGGTGCCCTGGAAATCCTGAGCCTTGCAGGACTGTCAAGATGGTGTGTAGGTTACCTCATCTGCTGCTAAAAGCTACCAGTTTGCAAGATGCCTGCTCCATGGTGAAAGAGGAAGAAGAGTGTAGAGGAAGGAGAGATCTCTCTTGTGCCTTGGCAAATGTTACTTCCTTGCTCCCCAGGTAAAATTCATGGTGTGCTCTGGGAATGCTGCAGCACAGGGGATGGGAATGATTTTACTGGCTGCTCTCTCCACTGCATACAGGGAAATTAAAAACAAAATCCTTTTATTTCTGTGAGTTCTTTTCTTAATATTTCTCTGAAGGAACCACTTGTTTTATTTCTGAGAGTTTCCTCAGTACACAAATCCACAGTTTATGCTAGCTTATTTTAGGTACTTTATTTTTTTGTAATGAATATTAATCTGCTTCAACTAAAGAGAGAAAAACCTAAGAAAAGGCAAGAGAAATCTTTCCACCTACCCCTCTTGGGATATGCAAAGAAAGTTGACAGGAAATATTACATAAGAAACTAAACTGACCATTATGAAAACAGCTGAAATAACAAACAGTACTGAAAAGTAATGTATTTTTAAAAATGACATTGGTGTAGGGTCTACAGATGTAGTCTCATGAGGATGTCAAGCATGGAGAGCAGTTGACAGAATGACAACAAAAGATCTGATATGTTTTAATGCAGATATGTCTTTCTTCTACCTGCATGCAGGAGAAAGACACCAAATATGCAGCTCTCTCTTCTGATGGCTGGGAAGGATCATGAGAGAACTTGGCAGGCTGGTTTTTTATTTATTTCTAATGGAAGCTTTTGGAAGTGACTGATTGATTTACTTGTGCCATTTTCAGGACCCTAGCTGGTGGGCTAGGAGACTCATCTGCTTCTGTTTATTCCATTTTGCCTGAGAAAGCCAATATATAAGCACTTGAAATTAATGGGAGTTTTTTGATTCTATAAATGTATTACAATTCAGAAAGGAAAAAACGTGAAAACAGAAGGCACAACTATTTTTCAGTAATTAAGCATTATTTTCTTACGAACATGTATTTTAGATAGTTAGAGTTACTTTTAGAAAGATTAGAGAGAGACTGGTTTCAGAGAGCAGTAACAGCACACAGATTATCTTCATCTGCTCCCATTTCAAATGCCACTGATTAGTCATGTCGCCATCTGATGAACTACACTGGAAAGCTTTCCAGTTAGCAATGACCAAAAAACAGTGTGTTTGCAAGAACCCTGAGGGAAACAGCTGAAACTCAAAGCTTCCCCTTTCCAACCTGTGTGCCACATCCTCTGTGCTAGAATCAGTTGACTTCTTTGGTGGTAATTCAGCCTCAGTATCTCTGGAGTTTGCATAAAATGGGACAGCTTCATCTGGCAGGATGAGCACCACCATTGAGACAGTCTGTGGCTTTCTAGATGGTAAAATATAAAGTTATGGCCCCTGATACTCAAAGGAGAGAACTGCCTGCCTCTGGCGCAACTGTTCTAACCATGAGACCTGGTCTAGCTATGATCAAGGAAATGATGTCATCACCCCTCCCCGTTTTGGGAGAAAACTCTGGGTGCTCCTGTGGGTTATTTTGCCAAGCATGCGGTAGACCTTACCCTGAATATTGTCTTGAAACTTTATCCCTAGGTCTAAAATGAGGATGACACTATTCCTTTCTCTCATCCTTAGTCTCTTTATATGTGATATAAACTGTACTTCAATATACACATGGGACACTGTATACAATAGTCCTGATGACAGTTGGTACTGTTGTATGTAATACCCCTTCTTCTGCATGCATTATAAAAATAATAACTAATTTTTGTTCAACTTTTTTTTTCTTTAGACCTTAGAATGTTTTACATAGAGAAGTGTTATGGCCTCCACTTCATAAATGAGGAAACCAAGAGGCAAGTAAAAAACAGGTGAAAGCAAATAAACCAAAGAAACCAAGCAGGGGAGACACAGGGTCTATTGGTTTGTCTGCTAGACCACATTAAATAAAATGATCTAGAAAAATAAGATATTTTTAACTCCTTTTACTTCCTCGTGGGGAAGAAAGTCAGTTGAACAGAAAAGCTAGAAGATGCCTCTAAGTGATATATTTACAATGTATTTAGTAAAGATAAAGATGTTTTTGAAAGATTATATGTGTAGATATCTGCTAATAGTGTTTGAATAATTAGCTTCAATTTAATTAATGTGCAATATTTAGTTTAATCTAAATGATCTGTTAATTATATCTAAGACAAGTTAACATTTTATTATCTGAATTGTTTGGGGAGCAAATTTTACTGAAGTATTTTAATTATTTTATTGTTTCTCTAGGAGAACACATTAATTAGACAATGAATAAAAAATTATCAAGGTGTTTCTGTGTTTTTGTTGTTTTTAGCTGTGAATATGTAGCGGGAATTAATACTGAATGATGGCAGTGTTACTAGGACTAAGGGAGAGCAGAGACTTAGGAACTGGATGTCTCAGACACAGATTGACTTTGCTAGCATAAGTCTAACAGCCACACCAGACAAACCAAGAAAAATCAAACCATTGTCATTGAGGGAGACCTTGGAGTGAACAGCAAAATAGCACCACATTCACTCCACCTCTTTAAAAATTATCACAGCAGTTGCTGTAACTGCAATATAGTTTTGTGGCTATACATGTGCTGCACTCTGGTGAACAACGAGGGGTTCAAACAACTTATGGCCACTACAGATTTATATACCATCTACTACTGCCTCTCTGACACCTGGACAACATTACACTGAGTTTAATGAAGGAGCCCTTATAAAGAACGTTCACAGTCATACAGGCAACAGCTGTGTAGATGAGTGAGAATAAAAACTGAATGTACTGGGTGTCCTGGTTCATTGTCCCTTGGTCTCTTCCAAAAATACTTCGGTCTCAGCCACCAGTGGTCATGTAACTTTCCATCTCCGACTTTCTCAACGATCACACAGTGGCCAAAATGTTATTAAGCCATTAGTAAAGAATCAATACACAGCTTATCTCCCTCAATCCTGTTCTGTAGTCTTAATTACAGTAACAATGAAGCCAGTGTTGCAAGAGCCACCTGAGATGGCCTATTCACAGGATCAGTATGTTTGAACTCATTATAAACACGCTGGGATGAAATTTACTTTCAAAAACATTAAATGTGTTATTGTACAACCTTTGGGTAGTTGTACACATTGTAAACATTCTGTGTAAACACTCCATTTGAGATCCGTCGGAATAGGGAAATAAATACATACCCACGCATAGCCTTTATCAAGTACCAGCTTGAACTTCCAGTTTTCACTCTTTGAAAATCTGATATAAGTGCAAAGATCCTGTGTGAGCACAGACTGAGTATTCCAGACTGGGTAAAAAATACTGAAGAAAAGCCATTGCAGAAGCTGTGAGCAACATAAACTTTTAGTATATTTTTGCTAGACTGCACAGCTTTAAGAAGACAGTATCTCATCAGTGAAAATCAGTTCTCTTCTGACACTGAAACAATACTTCACAAATGTACCTTGTAAGCACTCTGAAAACTGTGAGATTACACATTTGTTTCTGCTATTGGGAAGAGAGGCTAGCCAAGTGCGTGGAAAGAATACAGAACCAATCCTTTACAAGAATACTCTATATGTTGTAGCTCTCTTTCAGTGGTGATGATGCCTATCAGAACTGGTATCTGTGAAGAAAACCCCATTTTCCTCATTCCAGTGCATTTTATGCATCCAATCAGCTTCAGTTTGTACAGTCTTCTCCTCTGGTTTTTGAACAATACCTCCACAGGGCAACATGCCCTGTAAAATGCTGTTGGTGTTCAAATATGAGATCTTGGGAAAGTGAGGCCTGTTCCTACTGCCATGAAATCAGTGGGCACATTGAAAAGAATCAGCTCTTAGATTTGTAATCAAGAGATTAGGTAGAACCAACAACTCTAGTTCCATCTCATTTCAGCTGAGCTACTGTTTTTCATTAGTCTCAGACAACCTAATTGTGTCAGTCTTTTCATCACTGAAGTCTAGCAGAGTAAGTACTAGACTAGCAGGGCTAGTTCCTCTGCTGGTGAGGTGGTCTCATCAAATGTCAGACAAAGCTCTAGTCACATGCAAAGGCTCCCACTCATACTAATATCAGGAAGTTTTCACCATGCTTTGACTAATTTTACAAGTAGTTCTGTTGCCCTCCTAGTGTGTTGTGCAGAATTAATTTTCAGTGCAGCTGCAACCTTCTTAAGTGACTGAGAAACAAGTGTGAATGCTGAGAATATATTGTGATACTTTAACTTCATCCATGAGAAAGTGCAACTGCCACAGATGGCATTGCAACTTCAAACCCTGCTGGTGCTGAACAGCACTGTAATGTTAATTTAAAACAAGAATGTAGAAGTCAAATCAGGATGCTGCTGAACAGTGTTGGAAAACCTTGATTATCCCAAATGAAAGGGCTTGGCTAAATTGTCATGCAAATCTTGGGTTTACAGCCAAGCTGTTTTTAATAAAATGATTTGGTGATTTCTTTTCTTCTAATTAGGTTAACTTCTTTTTTCAAAGTGTAATAACTAGAATAAAAAGAGGCTTGAAGACAGCATGTAGCTAAACATTTTTGGTTGCAATAGTATGTTGTTAACTGTTTACCAACTAATCATTTGGAGATTACAAATATCTCTGTAAGATGACTGTATTTCTTACTGTGTCTTTTGTAAATTGTCTGTGTATGTTTTACTATTTTGGTAGCATTTGACATACAAAAAAGCATCCATTGAAAACTAGATTGGAATTATATTTTAAACATTAAAGAGATGTAGAGAACAAGTTTCACAATTTACCACTTCACAACAAGCAGTACACTTCAGTAAAGCTTTACCTTATAGAAAAGGACAGGCACCTGTGATATCTCATTAAGTGTTTTGAAAAACCCATTGCAAAACACTATTGTACCTTAACAGATGGTGTGAAGTGATGCCTCCTTATTAAGAAAAAAAAAAGTTCCTTTTCATGGGCTGAGTTGAGTGATTTTCGTTCTTACTGTTGCTGTCATCTGTTAGGGACTTAAAAAATAGAAAGCATGTGATTTTCCATAAGGCAAGAACATCAGCATAGAAACAGACTTAATTTACTGTGAAGTAATATGCAGTAGAATGCACTGACTGACTCTCATACTGATCTCTGGACAATGTGTCTCCACTGTGTGCTGAAATGGTTGTCTTTCTTCAGCTTGCTCTTTAAAAAACCTCCAGTTGGGGTTCATCAACAGTAGCTACAGGAAGAGTTCCAACAATGGGACAAGACACAAGGGAAGTACTTAAGGGGTTGTGCCAGAGCTATCTTAAGGTTTGAAAGGTTTCAGTCATATTTTCTTCATGAAGAAGGTGCATTTGGCTCTGACTGGTGCTTGTAGGTTCTCTTAATTCATCTTGCTCATCTAAAGATTGATGAGAAATCTTTGCTTTTTTTTCATCTAAAATCCTATTCAAACTCTATCAGCTCATTTAGGGTGCCAGACAGCCTTCATTTGAGGAAATGGTTAACCACATAGTTATAATGATGATATAACTATAACTATATACTATATTCAGTATATAATGAATAATTTTCAGCTAAAGAATACAGCAGTACATAACAGAAAACAGCTGTTGGAACTGTGTGTTTGCTGATTGGAACTTTTTTTAATACAGAATTTTTATTTTGTCTCTCAGATTACAATATCTTATTAGCCATATCCAAAATGAGTAACTGATTAAAAATCTATTTTTTTATGTTCAGAGAAAACAGATATTATTATGTCCAATTATACCTCTCTGCAGAAAGATATCACTGTTCTTTGGCAGGCTTGTGTTATGCCAGTATTTGTAATGCCACCTTGCTCATTGATACAAAATGCTATTTACAGAAACTGCTAGCAAAGCTGGATTATTCACCATGTGGAGTTGATAATTTATTTTCTAAAATAACCCAGATCTTTTCAGAGTGGATTTTGCATTAAAACAACATAACATATTTTTACTGATTTTATCAACAAGGCATTTACCTCTTTAATTTAAATGTTAGTAGACATAGCTGGGAAAAGAAAGCACAAGAGATGTTATTATAACAGTTTTTTTCTAGGAAAGAGCAATAAGTGGTTAAATATGTTCATCATATAGCAGAGTTTTGTAACTGTGACTCCACCTACTCAATGTCCATTCATATTGAATTACTGAATATAGTCTAAATATTTGCATAAGCATTTTAAATTAATGAGATAATGGAAACCTAAAAGTGAAGTGGAAATAAATTTCAACTGGTTCCAAAATTTTACATCCTAGTTCAGATTTCTTATTAAACTTATTTTACATTTAAGGAAGAAAGAAAATAATGGTGTGCATAATTCTTCTGATAATATCCCAAAAGCACAGTATGTATGAAAGTTGTGCATACTATGCAAATCAGAGTAAGATATAAAAAAGTGTTATCTGATTTTATTGATCTTATTATTGTTATTGATTTTAAGAAAGGTATTATCCTAGGTGCTTTGTAGTGCCATTTTAGGCCTCAATGTTTTAGAAAATCTGCCTTAGAATACAGTAATACTATGTTTGGGTAAGAAGAACATATAAGACAATGGAGAAAAATCTCTTTTCAGGGTCAAGAATGTTGCTAAGGAGAGTCCCGTCAGGCTTTAAAGCCATGATGCTGAAATTCCGAGCCATGGGTTTAGGGTTGGGAGGCAGTGAATGGGTGGGGCAGAAAGGAAGAGAAGGCTTAATTTCTAGTTAGAGAATTGGCAGCCTTCACTTTCTTCACCACTACATAGAGGTGCACAAAAGAAGTGTGTTATAGGGTGACCTTATGACTCTAGTTAAGCAGCAGGCAGTAGCACAAAATGGAACTTTTACTTTTTCTTTTTGTTAGACATGTCAAAAGTTTAAAAAGCTGTTATTTTAAGAGTCCTTTTTTTTCCCACCCTCAAAAGATCCCAGTTGCAGGGGGGAAAAAAAGTTTCTCACCACCAGAAATACTATACTTATTCTTCCTCCTTATTAAACTTGAAAAATGTTGCACATAAAAAGTGAGCACCAATTTCTACCGTCTGTATTTTAAGTATGTACCCAGCAGTGGTTCAGTAGGGTCACTTTTCAGTCATATAGACACCTCTCTGGAGATGCTCAGGCAACAAAATTCAGTATATTTGTGGTTTTTTAGAGGAGAGCACATAACATTTTAGAGGCACCTGAGGAGCTGCATCTGCTTAACTTATGGCTTTTCCAAGAAATGTAGAATACTATCAAGTGTATAAGGGGAACATCCTCAGCTGATTTGATATTTTTAACCTAAAGTGTAGTAAGAAGGTTTATACAAGTAGAGCAGGATTTGTTTTAACTTTGTTTGAAAATACTGACAATAACACTGTCCGGCATCCTGTATTGCCCTGGTACTCACCTTCTAAAACACTCATAGGCATCTGCCCTTCCTTGATGGCAAAATGTTCCCAGTAACAGCTTTACTGTTCATTTCAAAGAACAGTCCCTTTAGAGATCAGCTAACCTGTATGTTTACACCTGTTAATTACTATGCTTTAAATCACTAATTAAAGCCACATTTGTCTCTTTCTTCACTCTGCTGTTTGTAAGCTATCCATGAGGTTATTCTCAAGCAGCATATGTTGAAATGCATAAAATAGGTGTTACTGCTCCAAAACAGAAAATTGAAGCTTCTCAAATACAGGGGACACAGCAAAAAGCAATGTAGCAACAGAGGAGTAGGCAGAAATAGAGGGAGGCTTGTTCATCGGCTTGGAAGCTAATAAGCAATAATACATGAATTTGGAACAGGGAGGGATATGGTAGAATTCTTCATTTCTTGTTATTCTCCTGAGGCAGATCTTCCATCCATATTCAAGCCTGGATTCAGCACGATAATCAGATCCAGGCTCAGCACTTCAGCAGTCCTGCTGGTTTCTTTGGAAATGCATCTGCACTTGAAGTTCTGTCTTCTTTTCATCTTGCTAAAGGATAGTTTCAAAACTTTACGCCTTCCTTTCTCAGTCTGGCTCCAAAATATTTGTAAATAGAGATCTCTTCTGTGATTTGGTCTAGCATTTCTTTCATGAAGCCAAATACTCCAGAGTGATCTGATAATATTTCTATGGTAGAAATACTTCGCTATATGTGAGGGATCTCAGCCTTCTCCATTAATCAATGTAGAGAAAGCCATACAGAAACAGATTTGTGAACAGCTTGTGAGGCATATAATAAAAAATGTTGTAAACTTCAGTAATAAAAAATGGAAATATTTTTTGTGTATCTGGTGGTGTAGGACCTTTAAATTAGTCTGGGAAAGGAATATCTGTCCACATTTTGAAGAGACCGAGCGTTATTTTGGCAGTAATTTGATGTTGTTGATGAAGCCATCGGAGCTGGAATAACAAGAGGAAAGAGATTGTGCATATCTTTAGTCTTTCCTACTGAGTCATTTATGCAAATAGTCATGTAGAATAAAACCAGCTGATGGCTGCATTTAGTCATGCAATTGGCATTAAAAAGAAGCCACACTTTACCTGGAAATGGAAGAAATCCTTCTGTAATTTATTTCTGTTTTACTTAAGTAGTAAGTTTTAATCTGATAGTCTAGAAAACAAGGTCTAAACTCTTTCTTTAAACAAAAATAGGACAGGTTTAGCCACTGTGTAATGATATCAACTTCAAAGGAAAAGGATCAAGTGTATATTTGGCAGAAATACATCATATTGTTTAATGACATTTATCTTATTTCAGAGAGTTTGAGCCTGGGCTTATTTGCTGTTATGAACTTCAACAGCAAAAGAAAGAAGGCAAACATAACAACAATCTCTGTTAAATCAAAATAGTCCTTTCAGAAATTCCGATAACCTGGTATGCCTATGATTTTGATGTCTAGATTGCATATTCATGGAAGTATTGCAACCTGATCCTACTAACTCCTCACGAATATTTTTTTACGTTTAGAATAGTGTAGGCCTGGTTCTTAGAGGTAAGTAGAACTAGGTGTTGTCTCTAGTAGTACAGAGTTAAAATATTTTGGCAATTTCTGAATCATTCTGAATAAGAGGGCTGTTTCTATAGTCTCGTGGGTACACTAGAGCTAAATCCTCAGCTGACATGAATTGATGCAGTTGCGTGGAAGCCAGTGTAATTCAGTTTATAGCAACTGAAACTTTGGCCCATATCCTCAAAACTACGCAAGAACAAATTTATGCTGTTATAAGATAGGGACTGCCTAACACTGTAACATCACTCCCTAAAGTATCACTTTCTCCACGGTTATTTATTAATTTGTTAGGCCCGTTGACTAACATAGTACTGTGCACATATTCAGCATTCCTCAAAGTCTGCATTATACCTGATTCTGTTGAAAATATACTCTCTCAGCAAGCTTTGCCTTATATCAATGGCCATAGAATTGAATGTCAATATTAAACACTATTTTTGTATTGATCGTTCTGTTTTTTCTAACATGAATGCAAATATGGCAACTAACAAGCTTTTTCTCATGTCCTGTGATATGATGAAATAGCATCTTTTGAAGTTATAGACAACATTCAGCTAATGCAAATATCAGGAAAAAAGGTAGTAAATTCCAGTCAAATTCTGCTCATTGTATTGCAACAGGATCTGTGTTTTCTTTATTTTCTTCTGTTTCTCCTTTTTGTTTTCAAAAATCATATTTAAACAGAATGGAAAAGTGCATTGCCCAAGCATGACCACAGTTATCTGGGAATGATGATCTTGGGTTAGAGAGGTTGACTGTAAGTATGAACAGTTTTGGAAATGGCTGAGAAAAGGGAAAGTATCCGTGTGTCCCTTAAAATCAAAATATGACACGGTCTGTAATGAATGGATGTGTGATCTTACTACAAAGACATAAAGGTAGTATGTTTGACAAACTAACTGCTTACAGGACATATCTTTAAATGTATGCAAATATGCCTG
This sequence comes from Phaethon lepturus, assembly GCF_000687285.1. Taxonomy (NCBI): domain Eukaryota; kingdom Metazoa; phylum Chordata; class Aves; order Phaethontiformes; family Phaethontidae; genus Phaethon; species Phaethon lepturus. The sequence goes on along the minus strand of NW_010555416.1, from coordinate 19,233 downwards.
TGCTTTAAATATGTGCAAAAATTAACCTCTGGTAACAGAAGTTCCAACCATAAGGACATATTATGTCAAAAGTGGGTTCTTAAATGTAAACTTGTAAATAGAGATGGAGGCAGCAAAATAGGAATTGTCACATTTACACTGAAAATTATCTCTTATGATTTCAGGAGCTTAAATTCTACTGCCAGTTGTAAAACTGTAGTAACTTCAGTTGTTATAAATAACTGCAGTGCTTATGTGAATAATATAGTATGTGGTCTACTACATCCTCTTTACATATCTTCCCATAGCCAATGCTTTCACTCTGTCTTTGACTTGGAATTTGGACTTGACTTGCAAAGAGTTTGGTAAACCATAGTTACCCTCTTGGATTCTGCATTTAGTATTTCTTTTTATTCTCTAAACTCATAAGCCCAGTTCTCAGTTTCAATTTATATTTTATGTGCTTTAGTTTCTTAGCCTCATGTGCTTTTTTCAACTTGAGGCTATTTCCTCTCATGCTATTACTTTTACTCCCCTCAGCCTCCTCTTCTCCAGACTGAACAACCCCAGTTTCCCTCAGCCGCTCCCCATAAGACTTGTTCTCCAGACCCCTCACCAGCTTCGTTGCCCTTCTCTGGACACACTCGAGAACCACCTAATTAGTGGTATTTTTGCTTTGACTTTAAGAAATCTAGATTTCTCACCTCTCTAAGAACACGCGTCACATTCCATGTGGTGCCTACAAGATATCAAGAAAAAAACAGGAAAAATATGATTGTTTGTATTCTTTTCTCTAGGTATAATTTTCAAAATACAATTGAATTTTCAAATTACAGTTTTAGTTTGATACCTGACAAGCTGTTTGGATTCCAAGGAGATCAGCCAATGTGTTTCACCTTGCAGAGGAATAAAAAGTTACACTGAATAAAGCTCTTGACTTCAGCTCAGTCATTAAAAAAGCACTGAATCTTTTCAGCATCTATTTCCTTAATAGTAATGGTAATACACCTCAAAATAATTTGTAAGTGTGTTATGTCTGCCACCACAGTTATTGAGAGTTTTCCTTCAGCAGATAACTTGCTGCAAGCTCCAGATTCCAGCCTGCTGTCATCCATTAAATATTTCAATATTGAGGGAAATTAACTTTTATCAATAGCGCAAAAAAAAAAAAAAAAGCGCCCTTCTCTTTAACCAGAGCAGGAGACGTCAGTGTATAATTTGTCATTTTTTTATTCAACTCTCTCCATTTGGTTTTGATTTAGCACTAGACCTTGGAAACCAGAGCAGGCATCCACACACAAAAGCTGTTTCAAATTATGTGCAGCAAGTTTTTAAACACATTAGCAACAAGAACAAGCTGTCCTCATGCTAACTGGTCCTGCTTTGTTCTTGATTGTGGAAAATCTCACTTTAACTGCCCTCTAATTTGTTGCAGATAGCTACTGCACCAGCAGCTGCCTTGGCATAAGATTAAACACACATGAAAATGTTATTTTTCCACACAAATTATTAGCAGTACCAAAAGCCACAAAATCCCTTTTGGAAAAAATATTCTCTATTTTCCTATTTTTTTCTATTCTCATATTTTTATTATTACAGTTCTGCCCCCCACGTTCATCTCCAAAGTCTTTCTCCCTCCAATCCTTTAAGAAGTACTTGAAAGGAATTACAAATTACAAAATTTCTTGTTTCTCTAATGCAGAAGTGCAGGTTTGATATTTTACTGTAGGCTGGTTGAAAAAGTTGCACATTGTCTTGCATGATCTGAGAATATGTCTATCACAATATCAAATTCTTGAAACTTAAAACAGTTTCTCAGTAGCTGTAAGTACCTAAGATAAAGACAACAGGGAAACTTACCAGGGTCACACACTTTCTCTTTCAGATGTTTTAGGTTGTTTTAAACAAGAAGATATATGAACAGTCCAGAACCAGATTACAAAATGGGAGGGAAGAAATTCTTTAAATTGCCATCATCTATCAATAATTGCATTTGATCTCCTATCAGTGATGTCACTGACATTCCTCAGCACAGCTATTTCTGCAGTATTATTTGGGCATTTCTAAGCATCTGGCATTTTTGTGAATGGTGACCAGGGAGTACCTAGGCATTTGCTTTTTGTGATGGCTGCAAGGATCCTTGGTGACTAACTCAATATGCAAAGGAATACGAATCTACTCTTTGTTTCACTCTTGGGGAGTGACAGAGGATTTGGTGGTGGTGGTGTCCCTGAAAGCACAAACTTTGCCTTCATTCCATTTCACTGAAGTAGTCTGCTTATCGACCATGATGCCATACCCTTTGAAAAAAAGTTGATTTCCACCAAGGTGACTAAAAGAGCAATTGTTTGACAAAGGAGGCAAATTGGTTGGCAGGGTTGACTGTTTCTTCTCTGAACCTATTCATTGATTTGTGTCCATTCCAACACCAAGGACTGGTGTTGTATTTGCTTTTTCTTCCTTCATGTGGAGCTCCAGGAGTGCCTCTTTGAGGTTTGTTGGAAATACACGGCAGATTTCATTGAACACATGTCCAATTTTAGTTGAATTTAATCGAGCCATGTGCATCCTTCTTAGCTGAGGTTCAAAGCAAATATTTGTTATATAGCATACATGTGAACATGTTTTTCTCTAAAAGGTTTCATAACCTGTGTATATTACTTATTCTAAAGACAGGCAAGGGCTATCAGGGATATGAGGAAACCAAGCTGAGTGGTGCAAGTTGATACACCTGAAGACAGGATGCCATCCAGAGGGACCTGGACAAGCTTTGAGTAATAGGCCCGTGTGAACCTCACAAGGTTCAACAGGCAAGCTGCAAGGTCCTGCACCTGGGTTGGGGCAACCCCCAGTGTTAATGGAGGTTGAGGGATGAAGGGATTAAGAGCAGCCCTGTGGAGAAGGATTTGGGGGTACTGGTGGATGAAAAGCTGCACATGAGCTGGCAATGCATGTTCACAGCCCAGAAGGCCAACCGTATCCTGGGTTGCATCAAAAGCAGCGTGGCCAGCAGATCGAGGGAGGTGATTCTGCCCCTCTGCTCCACTCTGGTGAGACCCCACCTGGAGTCCTGCGTCCAGTTTTGGGGTCCCCAGTCCCAGAAGGACACGGACCAGTTGGAGGCCACAAAAATGATCAGAGGAATGGAACACCTCTCTGGCGAGGACAGGCTGAGAAGATTGAGGTTGTTGGGCCTGGAGAAGATAAGTCTCCGGGGAGACCTTATTGCAGCCTTTCAGTACTTAGAGGCGACTTACAAGAAAGATGGGGTCACACTTTTTTAGTAAGGCCTGTTGCAATAGGACAAGGGGTAATGGTTTTAAACAAAAAGAGGGTACATTTAGACTAGGCATAAGGAAGAAATTTTTCACAGTGAGGGTGGTGAAACCCTGGCACAGATTTCCCAGAGACTTGGTAGATGCCCCATCCCTGGAAACATTCCAGGTCGGGTTGAACAGGGCTGAGTGACCTGATCCAGCTGAAGATGTTCCTGCTCATTGCAGGGGGATTGGACTAGATGACCTTTAAGGTCCCTTCTAACTCAAAATATTATATGATTCTATAACATAAGCAATATCTCTTGCTCCTGTAAGGAGAAATTCTCCTTGTTCCTCCATGTTGGCTCTGGTTTGTTGTTGTTCCATGGCTTCCTATTGCTTCCTCTTCCTTTTGTAACCAAAGGTGGTTGATCATCCTTGTACTGAATAGGATTTGGCCTGATACTACCTCTTTGATTATGGTATTATTTGAAATTATTCTAAATTAATGATATTTCAAATAATTCTCATATAATCCCATTGTAAATCTCATAAACTTTAAATTTTTAGTTATTGTCAGTGTCTAGTACCTCATTCTGAAGTCTGTTTCTCCAAGAGTTTGTCCTCCATCAGTTTTTCCTTTTAGGATAATCTATTCCATTTACCTCTGTGACACTGAAGAATGTGCCTCTGCCTAATATGGATGATATTGTTGCAACAGATTTATGAATAGTATCATCTCCAGTTCCAGAATTGAATAATATAATAACTAAGATCCCATCTTCTTTGGTGACTTCTCTTTCAAAAAGCTCAAAAGACTTTTTTTTTCATTCCTACACAGTATCCCTCAAAAGACAAGATTAAAGTGCAGTTGACCTGAACATCTTTGCCCCAGTCTTACTGTTATTACCAAGTTGTTAATTGGTTTGGGTCTGGTGATTAATGAACTGTTTGCAAGAGTGTCAGCTGTGTGACCAGATTAACTATGAGTATTAAGTAGAATATCTGTATGAAGTAGAAGGTTCACTGTGCTGAAAAATTTTTAGGAATTTGAACCTGCTGCCATATTTGCCATGGAATTATTTCTCATGTTCAGTTAATGATTTGGCCATGATTTAGCTCTGCTCAATAATAGCTGCCAGCAGACATTGATTACCATATACACAAGTGGTGACAGCTACCTGCTGTTAGCATTTCCAGAGAAGGTGGGGGCAGTCAATCATTAGGAATAAAAAAATGTCCAAATTGCCATTTGATTTGGTATGATTAAGAAAGCCCTAGAGGGTTGGAAGATTTGATCCTGAATAATCCACGAACTGTTTAGTGTATAAAAGAAAAAGAATTCCTAAAGCTATGTTCTCCTCTGTAAATGAACACTAAAGGTATTGAGGTGTAATTGAGAGCTAGATCACCTGCTATGTACCTGTGGAGTGGCAGCTAGTTACTTTGGAATGAACAAAACCCTTGACATCATTTGAGGTAACATATATATATTTTTTTTCCTTTTATTTCTGACTACGTATTCCTTAAGCTTTGTGATTTGTGTTTGGACATGATTAATGCTTTTTTTTCTTTTTTTTTTTTCCCCCACCTTCCTGAGTTTGGCCTGTATTAAGGGTGATTTCAGAGTAATTAGAAAACCAGCAGTCATTTGGCAGGTGATTCCTAAAGATCCATAAAGAAAGGAGACCACTCCCACTGACCAGTATCCCAATCCAGGTTATTGAAAGACTCATAGGAAAACCATTTATTCAGTTTTCAGGGTTAATGGTAGAGCTGGTAATAAGGTCTTTGCGGAATAGGTATCTTTTGATGACCAGCATTAATTGGCAAAGCTGCTTCCCATGCAGCATATGCTCAAATTCTCTTAATCCCAATGATTCAAAGAAGTTAAAGAAATTTAAACTCAATAACATCAAAGTGATATTAAGCAGACATCTTTATTGCAGCGCTGGACTCATGGGGAATATCTCCTCCTAACATGCATACGCTGAAACAAAAATTCATTCTTTATATACCTTAAAGACATGAATATTCACACATTTTCCAAGAAATCACCACCTCCTTGTTTATCTACTACATTTACATACTGCTGGTTTTGCAAAACTACACTACGCATGCGCGGGGGCCTCAGGTGGTCGTCGGTGGACCCCTTTAGACCCCTACTCCTTTTTCCCTTTTATGGTCACAGGCCTCTTGAGGATAATTTCTTCTCCTTGGATGTTTGCCTCTTCTGTTGTTCTGC
>NW_010555416.1:1027-13721 GCF_000687285.1 Phaethon lepturus | reverse complement strand
TTTTTTTCATCCTTGTTAGAGCTTCCCTGCCAGTCTGTCTCTACACTCAAGGTTAAGATATCTTCTCTGTACTCATTAATCTCTCAGTCCTTGCTCTTAACTCTTCTTTTAATTTTCATGAGGCCTGCTTTCCTCGTGATTCACTGTTTACACATAGTTACAATGTTAGCATTGAGGCCAACATACCCTAAGGACTATGAGAGTAGGCTCTTAAACATAATCTTAACGGTTATTAGACTAAAGAATTCTATACTAAAGTTAAACCAATCACGTAATCAATAACCTTCCAAAAAGTACATATATTAAGAAATTTGCAAAACTTACCTTTGATTAGTTACACATGCTAAAACCTTATAATTGTTTTAGATTTTTGTTTCACCAAGGAAGCCATTAATCTCCCTCAGGTAGTTACCTGTACTTTATTTTATGAATGTTTAATTTTCAATTTCATGTTAACAAAACTCATCCTTGGAAATTTTCTAGAATTTTCCACTTTGTTGTTACAATAATAAGATTTTCACAATTAGTGCATTGATCCTGCTCTGTAGGATCAGGAACTCAATTAGATCTTCAGATAACTTTTTTCCCTCTCTTTCTCTATTTCATATATAAAAGATATCCAGTAATAACTATTGTAATCTGCTCAACTATTCTGTGAAACCCACCTTCTTCACCTTATTGATATGTAAAATGAATAATTTTATATCTGTTATATGCCTCACTATAGTCTTAATAAGTAACAGTTAGTGCTTTATTTTTGCTTGTACTCCTTCCTTCAAAATTTGTTCTTAGTAAGGTCTACTCAAGCCAGAAAGGACCATTCAAATCAAGCTAATGGGACTGTACTTTCCTGGATCACTGTTTCTCCCTTTTGAAAGTACGAACACATTCGCTGTTTTCCCTTGACAGAATATCGCCTGGACTCACTAGGTTTGTGTTAAATATGCAATACTGGTTACTACAGCTTCATTTGCCTGTTCTTTCAGTGTTCTGGTATGGAGAAGAACAACTCATCCAGCTTGAATCTGTTGTAGTTTTAAAATTATACTTCCAACTCAATTTGAGTAACTACTTTTTTCATACTGTGTCCTAACCTTTGTTTCCTTCAATGTTGTGATTTTTATAAAAAACTGAAACATTCATCTTAGTTTGGACTATATAAAAAATCAAGGAAATCAAAACAAAGGGACGTATTTCTGCATATCCAATTTTATACACTTTTCAGAGTAATTCTACTTGACCTTTACAAGTTTCTCATTTCATCTCTATGTTCCTCAACATAGAAAAATAACTTCCTTTGTTAATCAGTTCCTTTTCTTGTCCCTAAAATATCTATACTTTTTCCTGATTTGCTTCCTGAGGGAAATTTATCTGGAGCACTTCCTACAAGCTTTTTTCTTTCTTTCTCCATGGTATTTAACACCTTTAACTTAAAGAAATAGTTTTAAAGGTTCAATATTTTTCTTTTCTCAGTGTTGAAAATATTATTTTCCCAGCTCCATTACCTTTTGGCTGCCATTTCCACTTTGCCTTCAGCTTGCAGTCCCACTTCCTGTCATGAACATTGGACTATACAGCGGTGGTGGACTTCTGCAGTGTGGATCTGTTTAGCTTTGTAAAACACTTCGCTCTGCAGGTTTTCATTCCAATGTTAAATACTCTGGCCAAGTCCTGAGTTTGGCACTCAGTGAACAAGGAGCTTGGCTGCAGCTCTGGTCTGGACCAGACTCCTTGCCAGTTGAAATTTATTCATATCTGAAGAGTGGAGGTCTTCCTGGAAACGAGCCAGAGATCTGTTCTATCCCTGAGATAATGGTAAAATGGTGGCTGTATCAGAATTAACAGTGATAGTTTTATCACTTAGTGGTCTCACTGGCTGCCTTCCACTCAAAAAAGCTGAGCTAGAAAGGAATGAAACATCCCTCCTTTTTCTCCTCATGCCTGGCATCCAAGCTGCTTAAGAATTTCAGAAAATTGTTGTAAAGCTGGGATAAGGTTTTTCAAGTTTGAGATCTTGTCATTCATCTTTTGCAGTTCCTCCTCTTTCAGGACCCTGTGTGAGCTATCCTCTTACTCCGTGGAGGTCACAAGCTTCTCTGGTGTCTCTGCAGGAAAAAGGTAGTCACATTATAAAGGTTAGGAAATATTAGGAAAGATAATATCTTCTAGGTCTTCTGTCTTGAAAACTCTTAAATCTGTTCCTTTCTGTAACAGAAAGCATGCAACACCAGTCCCAGAATTTGATTCTAAAATAACACATTCTTATTCTCAAGTGGGGAAGAAGCCCCACCCTCTTTTTGACTTTCCTCCATAAGATATTTGAGGAACAACCCTGAAGAAGATGCAGAGAGACTTAATAGAAGAAAGATTCTTCATTCTTCAGGGAATGGGATGAAACATGGACAAAACATTCACTTTAGAAATTGACTTTTTGGTATGAATTATTAACCATTTTTTAATTATGTTTTCAGAAAAGGCAGGAATATATTGTTTCATTTAGCAATGACCTACATCCCTGGACCTTTAATAGTGTCACAGAATTGCTGTGAAAACCAAACCACAGGCTTCTGATGTTACACTCTCATTAAATTTTATTGTAGTCTTGAAAGATGCCTTGTGATGATTTCATATATGTCTACATATGTACACCTTTCCCTTTAAAAACTTATCAGACTGCTGAGTAAGCCTGATTTGATCTCAGATGCTCCAGATACAGTCCTATATAGCTTACAGATGAACCATAAAGGAGAAGTAATATTCCTCCTGTGAAACCTGAGAAAGAACTCTGAGGCTAAGCCACATCTCCAATTGTTTGTTCAGGTGGTTTGATGCTAACTGCTATGTACTTTTTTGACATTACTCACAAAAGTTTTTCTCACTTCTAGACAAAAAATAGAAATGTAGTTTCATTGACTAATAAGAAACACAAAGGATCAAATTCTGTTCTTAATTATACCATTACAAATCCAGAATAAATGCACTGAAGCTAGTTCAGTTAATTTGGATTTCTCCCAGATGTAAGAAAGAACCCAGTCCTCATTGCATTCTTTAGAAATTCTTCTGCCTTAAGAGGCACCCACCATGATAAAAGAAATACTTGTACATCTTTGAACACATAAAAATCAACAGTTTTTCTGGTTTGTGTGTTTCTGGTGTAAATCAGTTTCCACTTTGTTTTTAAAGAATACTTTTCCAACATTGCAGTTTACCAGAGAAACCAAGGGAATTGCTTTTGCCAAAAGAATGGAGTATATTCTCCTTTCCCTCATTCTGTTCCATCTTTTTCTGCTGACTCTTGACATTAATCCAATACCTCCCACAGTGTTACTCAACAAAAATTTAGAAAGAAAAAACCCCACGAAATTCAGCATTGTTCTTCTTTCTCCCAATTACTTTCGGTAAATTTCCATTTTATTTACCATTAGAAACATTCTGCTGCAAGAAAAGTAAAAAAATTTCAGCCTTGTTTTTAAGGATATCATGTCTGACTATACTGTAATTTTTTCTCAAAATGTAAACATAAGCTTGCAAAACTCAACATCTATTACCCATATGGTACCACTGATATAGCAAAAATAGTTCATAAATTCTAACTGGATGACAAAATGAGTAGGATTGTAGCATCACAGAATAATTTAGACTGGAAGGGACTTCTAGTAATCATCTAGTCCTACCACCTTCTCAAAACAAGGTTACCATAAAGTTAGATTAATTTACTCAAGACCTTGTACAAAAGAGTTTTGGATGTGTACAAAGATGGAGTTTTCAGGGGTTCTCTTGGCAGCCTGCCCCAGTGTTTTACCACCCTTGTTTACCTCTTCATTGAGGACATATTTTCTGCATGTTTGGCTGGAATTTCCCTTGCTGCAAGTTGTGACCATTGCCTTTTGCCCTTCTGCTGGAGACCTGTTAGAAAAGTCTGACTCAATCTTCATCATAACCTCTTTTTTTAGTTGTTGACAGCAACTTGATCTCCTTAGCTGTCTCTTCTTGGACCTACATGTATATAGCGCCCTTAGCATCTTCTTGTATGTGATGTGCTTGGTTGCCCTCCCTTGCTCTCTGTCTAAGATTGTCCAAATTGAAAAATTTTTCAATATTTTTCTTATATTTGGATGCAATATTCCTGGTGTAGTCCAACAAGAGCTGAACAGAACGGAATAATCACTTCCGTCTGATATTTGGTTTGTGTAGATGACTTTTCTACATGTTTTTGCTAGCTTCTGGATTCCTGGCTTGTAGCTCAGAAGTTCAGTACAGATTCCTCATCACTTTAAACTGTCATTGATTCCAAATGACTAAGACAATTTACATGAGATGAGGCATTTCTCTGCGAAGTGATAGGCCAAAGTGTACTTTAGTATGTCAGCAGGTGCTGAACTTTGAGACTGTGACAGGTTCCATGAAAATCAGTGTCAGACAATTTTTGATGTTCTGTATATGTTGAATGTTTCCTAGTCAGTGGTCTACACTTTTTCCTTCCAAGTTTCAAGGAAACTTATCTGCAGCTAAAAAGATTAAGTTAGTCACTGAAGCATTATGTGCTGTCATAGACATAATTATATTCTCATGTACAGCCACACAAATATAATGAAGACTTCTATAAAGGTCTTTCTTCTGCAGAAGTGTATCCATGATATAAGATTTGCAAAATAAAAATGAGAATTTCTTTCCACAAGTAGGAGAAGCAGGAAGATTACAGTTTTTCATATCACCTTAACCAGACCTCCTTAAATTACTATTGCATTCTGAGGTAGCAGGAGTCAGGGAGCAGAATCCTCTTTACTTCCAGAGACTACATCTTTCAATAAGGTACTCACGATGCTACATGATTAATATATATTTTTAACAATCACATAGTCAGACATTCATCTTTGTCATCAGTGTTACCTAACTAAAATTAGAACTTCTATAATTTTCATACTTAAATCTTCATAACTAAGGCTTTTGGAGGATACACAGTAGTGCTCACTTCTTTAATCAATGGGAATTTAAGGTAAGAAAGATCATCTGACTTACCATTTAATAAAATTATCTACAATGGGCTAATGCAAGGAAATGGGAAGTTTTTCTGGAAGCTTGCCAATATACAATAGCCTGGTCTAGTTTTGATTCTGGTGAAAATGTATTTCAATTTCAAACTGATTAAATTTGGGATCTAGAACCAGCATCTCAATCATTAAATAATTGAAATTGTTTATGAATATTGTGCCACTGGCATACTGTTAATCCTTCAGAAACATAGTTTCTCTACTGTAATGTCATATATATACGCATTGCAGTTCTGACTTCCAGGAGCTAATTCTTCCATTTCTGACAGCAGTACTCCAGCCACTTTCTAAGACCCAAACTTAAAAGGAGGTACGAATAAGTATTTAAAATTATAACATGTTGTTCCTTACTCATTCTCCAAGCACAAACGTTTTATTCTGAATTCACTATCATGTTGTCATAATTAGTGTAACTTCAAAGTGATCAGATATAATTTCTTGGAAATTTCTGATATATTTCTGATGTATTTTCTAGGCCTCTCTAATGTAATCCTTTACAATTACTTCAATTCTTCCTGTTAATTTGAACATATTAAAGTATTTCAAAGAAACAAAAAAATGATGAGGTGGTATTAATATTCAAACCTGAAAATATCCTCTCCAGTGAGAAAACATATTGTTCAGGCAGTGGAATGCTTTCTCAATATCTCTTGCTTTTATCAGCTATAATGCTTCATTAATTATTAAATTGTACTTACTCTCTAAATTAGAAACAGTTTAAAATATTTAAAACATTGGAGTATTATTAAAATAATTAGCAGGCAAAGTGGCAAGTGAGTTGCTCATTAAAGCAGACACTGAACAACTCTATTTGTTCTCAGTTTGTAATTAAAATACAGAATAATAGGTGACTTTCTTTCAGAATAGCTTGCAAAACCCTGGGCAGCCACCACTTCCAGTGTACATCATGTTTCAAAAGCTCCAGTTATTTATTTAGTTCAAAGATGGAGGATTTTAGTTTGCTTCCACCTTTCCTTTCTTTTGTATGTTTCTAAGGCAGCCAGTAAGATAGACGTCTAGTTCTGTATTTGTGTTTATTTATGAAAGTCATGCCTTGAGCCTAGGAATTAAAGCACTTGTCACCTGTCTCCAACTGGAAATTCTACATGGAGAATAGTGACTCTTAATCTATAATAAACCATCTGGATACTGAGATATTCAAGGAATAAGTAAAGTAAGGACTCCCTAATTTGACTCAGAGGCACTCCTGAGAACTGGACTTCCATCAGATTTTGGTTATCTGAGGAAAAAAAGTGGACTTTGAAGTAAAGCACAAAATAAGTGCTTTATCCTGTTTCTGACTCATTGATGGTGAGTTTATACACCTAAACTGATTAAAGTGTACCTAATAACATGAATTTGGGATTTTATTTATGAACTTTTTTGAATCCAGGTTTGATTTCATTTGAAATTTGATGTTTATGGAGTATAAACATTTGTACTTGTTGTAAAAAGAGATGGAGCTTTTAAGGGCTTCTGTGCTCAGACAGTAACTTTTCCACCAAGGCCAGGGAGAATTGAAAAAAATCATTCCTGATTTTTCAATGTTACTCCATTTTGCAGCAACGTGAAAACAGCTCTTAGAACAATACAATATCATGTTTCCCCTATGCTTACCAGACGTCCATTTGGGAAAGAAATGTTTGTTACACCACCACAGAGAAACACTGGAAATAGATTTGTGACTTTTAGCTGTGGGTGTCATGGTGTGGCCTCAGAAGGACATGGTGAGAGAATCTTATCACAGAGTAACTTAAATCTCAACAGTTACAGGACCAACCTGGAAGCTGTATCACTTCAGTTCCAGACCCAAAGTTGATTAACCTTAAAATGCTTTTATTTTTCCCCCAAACTGCAACACCTGCAATGAAAATGTTGCAATAAACCCACATCAAATATCAATTACCCAGCTATGCAGTAGCCTTCTGAGACATAAAAGATTTTGGTTCAAAGCCACTCCCTGGTGCAAGCTGAGATAAGTTTTGAACCTTCTCTGATTTTCAGAAAATTGCCCTTGTTGCTCATTTAATAGATCATCAAAGAATATGTCATCCAACAACCAAGGTGGAACTTGCGCCTACTCCTTTCCCAAGCCTAACCTCCAAGAGAGAAAAATCTTTTTACCTGCATATGCAAAATTAGCCATTTTGAAATTTTTTAGTCGGAATTATTCACCAGATTTCTGAATAATTCAGAGCCAACCTCTTTTCAGTGAAAAAATCATTCACCAAATAAAATTAGCATAGGTACACTAGAAAGTTCAGAATGTATGTAATTCAGAGATACTACACACACATCAGAAGACATATTAATTTTCTTCAATGAAAATTTAATGCAGTAACTTTATATTATGCCATTACCCTAAATGTGAAGGCCTTGCAAGGAATAATTCTGTATTTTCCATGGATTCAAATCAGTTCTTTATCTCCTTTTTAGGGAAACAATTAAATTGTGCTTCATAAATCATAACGCACTGTTCATAAACAAAAATGAAACAGTGGATTTCTGCACAACACATGGAGTTATCTCACATGTAATGAACCTGATTTTGAACTGATCAGATGACCCTGATAAGAAACAGCACTAAAAAGAAAAATTAAAAAAATCCCCCTAAGACCCTCAAAACCCCACAGTACTTTTAATAGAAAGGTACAAGTATACACAGTGAAAGAATTTCAACATAGGCATATAAAAAATGTTGAACTTTTCTTGCTTCCTGTTTGTACACAGAAAATAACATGCATAGGCAGGTTGGTATGCTTAAAATTTTCAACACTTTAAAAAAAAATGGAAAAATTTACAGCAAAGAAAATACTTTAACGTGCTCTAATTTTTGTCTTCACATGCAAGAGTTTATATTTGGCTGTAAACTGCTTGAAATGTACAATGACATAGTTCACTGTAGAGAGTGGGGAAAATAGTAGCTGTGTTCCTATTATGTGATGATAATAAAAATTAAAAGCACTTACATACCTATTTTCCAGCTAATATTAGGATATACAAATTTTAAATCTTGCGACAACAGTGAAGAGGAAGAAAGTAGAGTAATATTACTGTTCTTTATGGAAATCTCTCATTCTCAACACTGCTAGAATTCTTAGATGAAAGTGCAGCACAACTGAATCAAGATTAAGGCTCTTTTCTTGTAAAAATATTTGTTTAACTTTATATACTCCAAAACCCAGTCTCCTTAAACTTTTTGCAGAAATTGAATGGGATCTCAAGAATATTGAGGACAATCCAGAACCTGGCAAATGCAAACAATTAACATAGAAAATGAACACATCCGTTGGCAATGTATGAGCAGTCAGGCAGAAGATATTAAGTCATTCTAAAAAATCTAGGAAGATCTGTTAAAATTCAAGAATGGAAGAAGAATAATTCAAGAGAAAAGCATGAAAATTACTTATGAGGCTGAGAAGGACCAAGTGTTCAGTAGATATTTATTTTCTACACTCAGAAAAAGAGAAGTTTGATGTATCAATAACAATTTTTTTTAGTATATGTTTGTGTTTGAGTTTCTTAATAATGTTTGACTTACTTAAAAACTTGAAAGAATCTTAAGAAGGTTAAAAAATGAAAATGTCATAACATTTAAAAAGTTAAACACTGTAACAATAATGCTGGCTGAATTAAGCGATTGGGCAGGGTAATCTCATATACCTCAGTGTGCATTTTTCTAGAAATCACGATGAAGTGGAAAATATTTAGAATTTGTAGGTGGGGAAGAATGATGGAGCAAAAGGTGTAGTAGATTATTGAACAGGTTAAGTAGATGGTTTGCCAAGTGAGAACACGGCGTTCTTGGTAACTTACAGTAGCAGGAATTACTTAGTAATCTATAAAACCTATACAACAAAAGTCAAAGATAAGTTTCTAAAAAATATTATGTTCTCCTGCATTTTCTTCCCATGCGTGCTCCACCAACTTAATAATTCAGGACTCTATTTGTTTATCATTTATATTGATTCAGAGCAAACATGTGGGAATAATGATATGGAATACAAAGAGTAAAGAATAAATCCTATTGCATAATTAATGAGAATGGCTGTAGTGTTTCAGAAAAAGGCCTGTCAGCCATGTATTTTGTGTCAGTGGTTGTTGGATCAAAACCAAAAACTGCAACCAGCAAAAAGCTGACAGCAAAGTAATCAAAAAAAGCCACAGGCAGACACCTAGGTAAGAATGAGAAACATGTTACATGTTCCCTTACTACTCTTCCAATTATCCAATATGATACTTTTGAAAAATTGTCACGTTTAAAACGTAGCACTCAGTCAATACTGGTAATGTGCTGAGGAATAGAGTACTATGTAATGTCTGAATTGGATCCACAATCTGATGGGGGAGGAAAAAAAATAAAAGCACTCACAGAATCAATGCAACCTGTATTAAATTTGGCTACCCAACAGACCACAATACGTAACCCATAAATGAAGACTCATCTTCCTGTTGGGGTTGCTTCTAGTTCAGACATGCAGGAATTGGTCCTCGCACCACTGGTCTTCACTACCTTTGTAAATGAACTGGAATAAAATATGGAAGCATTGCTTGTAAAATGTGCAGATGATATAAAAACTGGTGGAGAGAGAAGTAACAATGGTCATAGGTCAGTTATAGAACCAGCTGATCTGAATCATATAGTGAAGTTGGATCATTTGATCAACATGAGATTGAACACTGCCAAATGCAAGGTCACACAATGTACAAAGAAAAAATGTAGACTGTGATTACTAGATGAAAGATGGTATCATGTAGTGCATTAACATTGGAATGGCTCACCATAAATAATCAAATAAACATGAGCTTTTTTGTATGAAGGAAAGAGTTTGCTTGGATGTATAGACAATTCTGACAGAGAATATGGCCACGGAATGCACTCTCCATTGTGCATAAAGAAGAATAAGGGCAACTCTGTTTTGAAAGGGAATGTTAAGACATTGTAAAAGGTTTTAGAAAGAGCCACAAAAAGTTTTCAGACTAGAAGACTTGTCTATTGAAAGACAGCTAAGAAACTGTGTGCTACATTTATCTAAAAAAGGCTGAAAAGAGTCTTCATTATCATCAATGTGTCCACATGCAAAAGAGTTTTCTTACAGTGAATGATCTTTCAGTTTACCAGAAGAAACCATAAAATCCTAATTATTGGATAACAAAGCTAGGAAAATTTGTAATGAACAACTCTTTAAATTCAATTATGATTTTAAAAATGTAGTTATTTTTATTTTATTAGTATTACACCACTTGAACCTTTTGTTCAGACGTAGTAAATTCTTTATCACTTTAAATTCTGGTAGAAAATTATCATCTTTCTGAAGTATTTTGTGATTAAGCACAGGTTACAGGGATGTTGAACAACTTACTGAACAGAATATTTTCGTAGAAGATCACATGATTGTAATTGTCCCCTCAAGCCTTTAAATATTTGCACCTAGAGGCAGTTTTATGAAGGTTTTTCTTCCATTTTGAAGCCAGTCTGATGCTACACTGCTACACTGGCCCTAGGATGCTGTGGCTTCCCAATGCAGAGCCAAAGACAGAGTGCAGGAATTAGGAAATGATTGATAGATGGAGGTAAATGGAAGGCATGCTCAGGAGGGTTGACGCTTGCCTATTCTTTTTTACTTTATTACATCTGCATCCACAGTCCAGTAAGCTATGAGAATATTTGTGCTTTTGTGCTGTAAATATTTTTAAAAGACTGGTCAGGTTACTTATATTGATGTTCATATTTTATATCTATCACATGCTAAAAGAGGTGTGTTCTTTGAATGGAATAATATAGTCCATTTGGTAGCATCTAGTTCACCTGCCTGACCACTTCAGGGCTGACCAAAAGTTAAAGCATGTTACTAAGGACATTGTCCAAATGCCTCTTAAACATGAACAGGGTTGGGGCAGTGACCACCTCTCTAGGAAGCCTGTTCCAGTGTTTGACCACCCTCTCAGTAAAAAATGCTTCCTAATGTCCAGTCTCAAGGTCCCCTGGCAGAGCCTTCAACCATTCCCATGAGTCTTATCACCAGATACCAGGGAGAAGAGCTCAGCACCTCCCTCTCCTCCTCCCCTCCTCAGGAAGCTGTAGAGACCAACGAGGTTGCCCTTTTACCTCCTTCTCTCCAAACTAGACAAACCCAGAGTCCTCAGCCGCTCCTCACAGGACATGCCTTCCAGCCCTTCCACCGGCTTTGTTGCCCTCTTCTGTATGCACTTAAGGACCCTCACATCCTTCTTAAATGGTGGGGCCCAGAACTGCACACAGTGCTCAAGGTGAGGCTGCAACAAGGCTGAATACAGCAGGATAATCCCCTCTTTTGACCGGGTGGTTACCTGTGTTTGATACATCCCAACCTTCCTGGCTGCTGACTCATACAGAGCCTGCTGTCACCCAGCACCCCAGACCCCTTTCTGCAGGGCTGCTCTCCAGACATTTGTCTCCCAATTTATATTTGTGCCTGGCATTACTCTGTCCCAGGTGCCGAATCTGTCATTTCAAATTGTTGAATTTCGTGCCACTGATGATTGCCCAATGCTCCAATCTGTCTAGATCCCTTTGCAAGGCCTTTTGTCTCTTGAAAGGGTCAACAGTACCTCCCAGTTTAGTATCAGCAGCAAACTTGCTAACGATGCATTCAGCTTCTGCATTGATAAATATATTTAACAGAACTAGCTCCAGAACTGAACCCTGAGCAACACTGCTGGTGACTGGCCACCAGCCAGATGTAGCCCCATTCACAACAACCCTTTGAGCCGTGCCACCCAGCCAGTTATTCACCCACCACACCATGTACCTGCTCATCTCACAGTTGAACAACTTGTCCAGAAGTATACTGTGGACAGTTTGGACAGTACTAAAAACCTTACTAAAATCAAGAATAAACTACATCTACCACCTTCCCTTCATCCACTGGGCAGGTGACCTTATCGTAGAACAATATTAGATAAGCCAAACAGGACTTTCCCTTTGTGAACCCATGTTAACTGTGCCTGATGATTGCATTGTCCTTTAAATTCCAGATCCAACCCACAGGGAAGCCTGCTACCTCCCTGGGGCCTGGGTGAGAGACATTATGAGGAAACTCCCCAGTCTGTTACAGCCCAGTGATTACTACCCGCTGTTGGTTATGCAGGTTGGCAGCGATGAGGTTGCACAAAGTAGTACGAAAACAATTAAACGGGACTTCAGAGCACTGGGGCGATTGGTTGAAGGATCAGGAGCACAGGTAGTGTTTTCCTCAATCTCTTCAGTGGCAGGGAGGATACTGAAAGGAAAAGGAAAACACAACTGATTAACACATGGCTCAGAGGCTGGTGCTGTCAGCAGAATTTTGGGGTTTTTGACCATGGGGCGGTTTACATGGCACTAGGCCTGCTGGCAGCAGGTGGAGTTCAGCCATCTCCAAGGGGGAAAAGGATTCTCGTTTACAAGTTGGTGGGGCTCATCGAGAGGTCTTTAAACTGGACTGGAAGGGGGAAGGGGATAAAACCAGGCTCACTAGAGGTGAGCCTAGCGGTGGCATGACAATGTTGTGGGGGAAATTGAGAGCCCAGCTCAAGTGCATCTACATCAATGCACAGAGCATGAGCAGCAAACAGGAGGAGCTGGAAGCCATTCTGCAGCCGGACAGCTATGATGTAGTCAG
>NW_010555416.1:0-294 GCF_000687285.1 Phaethon lepturus | reverse complement strand
CCCAGCCTGGCTGAACAGGGAGATTTTGCTGACTCAGGTAAAAAAGGAGAGTTTGTCACCTTTGGAAGAAGGGGCAGGCAGCTCAGCAAGAGCACAGGGATCTTTTTAGGACATGCAGAGACAAAATTAGATAAGAAATGCAAAAGCCCAGCTAGAACACAATCTGACCACTATGGTAAGCAATAACAAAAAATATTTTTACAAGTACATTAACAATAAAAAGAGAGCCAAGGAAAATCTCTGTCTTTATTGGATGTTGGGGTGAACATTGTCACCCAGGATGAGGAAAAGGCT
>NW_010555415.1:0-40754 GCF_000687285.1 Phaethon lepturus | reverse complement strand
TTCTGTGATTCTGTGAAATCAAAGGAGGTCTCTGCTGTCTCAGAAGGGTGTGGACAAGATGCTTAAAAAGGAGAGAGAAAAGGCAAGAGAAAAAGAATACCTCTTAGGAAGCACCTTATAATGTCTTGATGAAACAGTTTCATTGGAGTTAGTCTCAGTAAATATCAGCTAAGGAGGCAGTTGCATGTATTAATGCCCCAGATTCCATCTGTTTATATTAGGTTTGTGGAACAAATAACCCAGCACGGATACAGATTTTTTCCTAAGGTTTGAAGTCTAATAAAAACAGAAATTAATGTTGCCCTCCTGAAAGATGGAAAGACAGAGCTGGAAAAAGGGCTGTTGAGTTTTCTTAGCAGTAGAAGTAACAGCAAATCAAGCTTCTGCAAAAAATTTCTTTGTTTTGCCTCTGTTCTGAACAAATCCAAGCTTAGATTTGTTTCTTTGCCCATTTGCTTTCTTATGTCTCTGCTGAGACTGCCACTCAAGACAACCACACTGCAAAAACTTGTCCAAAATGTATGGGAGAGGTTGGTGGTTTTGTTTGTTTTTAAAGCAAAAATAAACATGAGTTTATTTCATAGTTTTCTTTGATAGAGTAGTAGTTTGAAAAGAAATCACAATGGTGTAACTAAACTGAGAAGAATGCAAATTGTTGCTTCGGAGGCAGAAATATGTACATCAACAGTGAATGGGATAAAATGTAACATAAGCCTCCTATTTCTTTTGAAGGTCATTGCTTCTCTTTGGCAGTCAAACCAGAGGTTTTTGGAACAATGCAAAACACCTTCCAGTAATTTTAAATAGGTGGCTTCCAGCAATGCAGAATTATAGTAAGAGCTTAGGATCACTTGATTGCAGTCAGTTTTGCAGGTGACGAGAGGAAAGTGGTGCTTTTGAAATTCATGAAGTGAATGGCAAATTCTCAATAGCAAAGTGAAAGGTTTCAACCTGTTTTTTCTAATCATAAGCAGCAGAGAATTTTAACAATGTGTTGCTTAATAGTTGTAAAGCTCTTTCTTTAAGGTGGAAGGCTTAATATAACCATTCTTTGCTTGGTCAATAGACAATTTGCAGAGCAGGAGGAGTGATAATAATACACATTGCTCTTTGCAGTATATCCGTGTGTCATATGACACTAAACCAGATTCTCTGCTGCATCTCATGGTGAAAGACTGGCAACTGGAACTGCCCAAACTCTTAATCTCTGTCCATGGAGGCCTCCAGAACTTTGAAATGCAACCTAAATTAAAGCAAGTATTTGGAAAAGGTCTGATAAAGGCTGCAATGACCACAGGAGCTTGGATTTTCACTGGCGGTGTTAGTACAGGTAAGCAATTACCAGCACTTCTAGTTTACTTAAGAATTCAGTGGTGTTCATTCACTAATCTTTCCCACAGGCAGAAGGTTTAAGTCTACATGAATGAGTCATTAGCCAATAGACCAAAAAAGTACCATTGTAATCTTTTGTGTTAATCTCCTACCCAGCCCAGACCATAAAATTTTCCTGGGTCAATATCGATTTGCATTACTCACTGTTTCCCCTGAAAAAAATTTTCATCCTTTCAGTAGCAAGGAATCTACCACTAGTTAGAATAAATTTTTTTCATTGGTTGGTTATTCTTGTACTTAAGAAATCTCCTACTCCAAATTTGCCTAGCTTTAGCTTCTTACTGTTTTTTTGTACAAAGATCTTTCTGTTACTAAAAGTATATTTCCTGAGGATGTTTTCATACACAGCACTTCTGTCAAACTGCACAGGCTGAGTTCCATAGAACTCTCACACTAAGCATGTTTTCCAGTCCTTCAGGCATTATCACACCTCTGCTTTGAACTCTCTCCAGTTTTTTAACAGCCTTCTTGAATTTTGGATGCTGCAATTTTTGAGACAGTGCTTGATGAATCTTTTAATCTCTGAAATAAAACAGCCTTTCTGCTTCCATTTGACACTTCCCTATTCATGCAGCCATGGACTGAGTTAGCCTTTAGGCTATGTGATCTCTCTGAGAGTTAGTGATCAATTGATAATCCACCTTAAATGCCACGTCCCTGAGTCACTGTCTCCGTGGGATCACCCACCACCATGCATGCACATGCTCTGTCTTGTAATTATATAAAGTATTTGTTCTTAAATAAATGACTGTAAAGAGTTTGAAACACAAACCTCAAGTCAGTTGTAAATGTCTCTACTTGAAGACATTGCAGTCTCCTGTTTGCATTTTCCTCTGGTCTTCTGGCCACCCGGAACAGTTTTACGTTTCTGTGTTTCCTTTTTAACTATATCTAAAACGTCAGTTGTACAGTAGCTCCACATAATTGTACCAGAAAGTTTTTGGCACTATTCCTGGATTCTGTAAAAAAAACGATGTTTGATACTATGTCCAAAATTTGGAAGACGTTGAAAAATAGCTGTTTTGATGATTCCCTATATGTTGTTAAATTTTGAGAACAGTTGGTTTCTAATTAATTTCACTTATGTCAATATCAATTCTGAGTGATCTTCAGAAAGCAATCAGATGCAAACTTTCATTATAGTATTTCTATAGCAATATCTTTATTTAGCTGAAATAATTTTTTATACCAAGTTATTTCTCAGAAAACTGTAAGAATTAACTCCTTTGACTTCCATTTTACAAAAAAGGTCTAATGTCTTTAAGGGAGGGTGATGATTGCTATTCAGAATAATTTTTAAGTGAAAAAATATTTCTTAGATAACTATAGGGTTGGGGTTTTTTGCTTGCTCAGACCTCAGTGATAGCATTCCATATGTGTTTAGCATTGTGTACAATGCATAATAGAATTCCGGACAACGCTCCAGATTACACTGTGGCAAGTTAAGTAACTGGGTAAGTCTTTCAAAGACTTCATTGACTTCAAAACAAGGATGTGAAAAGGCAATAGGATTTACATGCAGCTATTACAAGATAAAAGCATGGGTTTGTCTGCATTGCATGTTCTGTTATAAAGTAGAGATACCAGTTTAGTAGTGAAAGCAATCCAGAAAAGCAGGTAGCTCCATGAAAGGCAAGAAGAAAATTCTGTTGTTTAGTGATCCCTCAAAAGTGCCACGAATGAATTAAACTAATTGTACTTATAGGTGTCATTCGTCATGTGGGAGATGCCTTGAAAGATCATTCTTCCAAATCCAGAGGACGAATATGTGCCATAGGAATTGCGCCATGGGGCATTGTAGAAAACAAGGAAGATCTGATAGGAAAAGATGTAAGTCTTTAAGGGAGCTCTTGTGTAATTATCAGTGTCAGCTGTGTTACAAAATACACTCACTGTTCATCTTTTCAGAATATTAATATTTTCACTGTTTCTAAAGCATGCCTAAGAGCAGAAATTGAAAAATTTCTTGAAGAAAAGCTGTTGTTTAAATATATTTCTCAGGTTGTCATATGTGACCTCAAAGTAAATATGGAGCTAGTGAGGTTTCCATTGCTTTCAATAGTAGAGGCCTCTCCTTAATGACAGTTTTAGGTCCTAACTTCAATGTGGGATACTGAGACTGCTATAAATCGTGTAAGGGCCTTTATGTGTACAAGACTGGCTTTTATTGTAGATGGGTACTCTGCAGTGGCATATTAATTATTAGGAACTCTAAATGAGAATGTATTTTCTAATGCAGTAAGAGGATTATGTTAACACAGTGTGTGATCAAGGAGAGTATATTAATGAGCTTAGGGGGACATGCAGGAGAGTGCACAGATGTGACTGTCATCCTCCAAATAAAACACTGCTGTGAAGAGTTCAGGTTTTAAATGTAAAAGCAAGATCCATTTCTAATTCTTCTCTGTTTTTGATTATAAAGGTCTGGTTGATTTGTTTCCCCATAAGGCGTGTGGTCCTGTTGGGCAGTGTGGGGAATTTTTACATTTATTTCTTCTAATCTAGGTGCATCTATCCTTTTGACACACAGGTGACACGGGTTTACCAAACAATGTCAAACCCTCTAAGCAAGCTCTCTGTGCTCAACAGTTCCCATACCCACTTCATTCTGGCAGACAATGGTACACTAGGTAAATATGGAGCTGAAGTAAAGTTACGACGTCAGTTGGAAAAACACATTTCCCTCCAGAAAATTAACACACGTAAGTACTTGGGGCAAACTGTAACCATAAAATCTTAAAGGAAGGAGAGGAGGAAGGGCTTGAAATACTTCAAGGTATTGAAGTTAAATGGTTCTTCCAGCTCTTTCTAGCAGGAATTTGATCGGGACTGTGTGACTAAACTAGAACATACACTGTCTGATAAGTGGTGAAAGAGCCCACATCTAACAGCACAGAAAACCCAGAGAAGTAAGGATTGCATAAAGAGAGGAAGAAAAATTGACAAATAATAGTGAGGAGAAGCTTCAATGCAGTAAGAATTTAAGGAAAGGGAAAGGTAAAGAGTTTGTGCACTTCTAGCTACAATTCATAAGCATCAGCAAATACACAGAATGGGTTGATTCTGTACAGTTCCTGTTTTCAGGAATCCTGTGCAGCTGAGTGGTTTCTGATTACAAATGTTCATACTAACATTTTATTTTCTCTTTTATATGAATTTGTTTCTTTGAAATATCACATTCAAAATTCTTTGATCTTCCAGATAAACTCAGCTAGGATGTTGATTTTTAATGAAGCCATTATCAAGATATAATTTCACATCTGTGTTTTCCTATTTAGAGTTATGTGCAGCTTTAAAATTTCTTTTAAAATTTCTGCCAGTTGTTACAGCTATCTAAAACAACTTTCTAGAATTTTTTTGTCATTACTTAGAAACAAATTCTTTTAAAAGATGTTTCATTAATATTTTAGTTCAAAGAAATGATTTTTTAAAGAGTAAGAACATTTAAAAAAATAGTATCTGTGTTTTCCAACAACTTAAAAAAACCCCACAACAACCACCTAATTAAAAATGGTCCCAAAAAATTTAATAGTCTTTGAATCTGGAGAATAGGCATCAGTTCTACCAGTTACCTTTCTGACTTCTTACAGATGCAGTTGTAACCTGTGTAGGCCCATATAAATAAGAAAAAACAAACATTCAGAATGCATTGAACTCTACAAAAGTTTCTAATAGGGTTTAAGTGGTCTTATGGGTAGAAAAATGAAGTACAGTGCCAGGTAAAGCCAAAAGGCACAATTAGGGATCAGCCACAAGATCTGTAAACATTCTGAAAGGTCTTCAGGTACTGCTTTTTGCCTATGGTAAGCTTAAGAAACTGAACTCACCAAAATGATGCTCCTTGCATTTGAGTGTGGAGATAGTGTTGTGCACATTAGAAATAGCTAACGTTAGCTATGCTTTTTTCATCTTTGTCTTCTGCAGAAGTGCTGGGAGAGTTGTAGCACCGTAAAAGGGGGCACTGGCTTGGAAGATAAGGAAGTCAGGGCCCAGCAACTAGATTTTCTATATCATTTATTTTGATATCGCTGGGGATATTGGTTCTGATTTAAGTAGTGTTTGGTGATTTTTGTCATGAGAAGGACAAAGTTGGGAATACACATAGGAATTAAGAGTTCTGTGAAGGGCTGCAGTACACCTACTAGTAACAACATATAGGGAGTTGTTTTGTTTCTTTTTAATCACTTAAGCACAGGCACCTCTTCTGGAAATCTCGCAGGAATCACTAAGGATTTCATGGACACACAGGCCGGCCCATGCTCTGCGACTCCTCCTTATCAGAGATGGGGTATACTGACAGGAGGATTTCGGGAAGTCTCTGCTGGTTTTGTCCATGGTGTTCCTGTTCTTCAGAGATGAATGAAGGTTGAAAATATGAACTCAAATTTCATGTGTTCAGCTGTACAAAAAAGTGCATCTTCTTTATAAAGTGCTGGTCGTTTTGCAGATTAAGAACTGAATTCAAATGCTTATGATAGTGGGATTAGTCAGCCTTCAGGTAATGTTTTGTCCTTCATTTCCCCAAGTATCTTGTGACCAAGGCTACTGAGACCATGTGACCTGTGGGCTTCCCTTTGTCATCCTATGCCTGGAAATCACAGTGAGGCAGGGACAGCAAAGGGATGCTCAGCTGTCGTCTCTTCCATCGGCCAGCCATTTCAGCCTCATGATAAAGACACTAATTTCATATTTTTTATCTTAGGGAAGTATGTCCTAACTTTGTATGTCTACAACCTTCCTGTAGGTAACCAATGAAGAGTTAAACCATCAAAGTATCTGGGAGCCATCCAAGTAACAGTGAAGTTAATGAAGTAATAGGAGAATCATGTTAGCTGTACATGGTGTCTGTCAAAAGAGATTACAAACAGTTCACCAACACAGAGAGAATACATGATCAGTATGGAGCTGATGCAAAAGCAAGGGCAGAGAGACTTATTACCCTTTTCCTTTTGGGGCTATGAAATGGGATATGGACATTTTTCCTGGTGTTGGCCATGAAATGGCCATCATTTTTCCTAACTGCTCTGGTTTGAAGTGATGCTGTAACACAAAAATCACATCCACTCATAATATCTCAACCTCTTAAAATAAGTTTCAATGACACTTCTGGTTTTGTTTCTGCTCTGTTTTTTGCAGGACTGGGACAAGGTGTTCCTGTAGTTGGGCTCATAGTGGAAGGGGGTCCCAACGTGATCTCCATTGTTTTAGAGTGCCTACGAGAAGAACCCCCTCTCCCTGTTGTGATATGTGATGGTAGTGGACGAGCATCGGATATTCTGTCATTTGCACACAAGTATTCAGAAGAAGGAGGGTAAGATTTTGAGTTCTTCACTAAAGCTGAGTCTTGCTCAGGAGAACAATGTAGGACTATGTTCCTTGCTTTCATTAAAGCTTCATAGAAAAACACCTCAGGGACAAAATGCTACTAAAAGAGGCGTTTTTTGCTGTCAGTCAACTTTTGTTGCTTGTTTGATCTTAGCCTTGGTGTCAGCCTCCTTAGCTTAGATCAAACTTTACTTTTTTTTTTTCTTTCTGTCTCATTCATCATTCCTACCAGCTCATAGGGGTCCTGTAAGGTGTACTGTTGAAATCCTGAAGACTGAACTTCTTAACAGAAGTATATCTATAATACATAACAGGAGTAAGAGCTACGTGCATTATATTCCAGGGTGAAAGGATAGTTCAAGTTCCCTGCAAGTTTTTAGATTAATGCTGTCGTTCTGAGATGCATAAGAGCCAGTCTGGATATGAATTTCTTGATTACTGTTCAGGAATCCTTCCTGAACTGCTTACCTGTACTGAATGCAAAGATGCTGTGTGTTTTCATTTATTTTCAAAATGAAGTCATTGCACTGGTGGATTAAAAATTGTTTCTCAAACAGCAGACCTTCTGAATATATACTAATTCTGGCAATATCTTCTTCTATGTCTCATTTTTCATTTAGGATAATAAGCGAATCCCTTAGGGACCAGCTTCTAGTTACCATCCAGAAAACCTTTAACTACAACAGGAATCAAGCTCATCAGCTGTTCATCATTCTTATGGAGTGCATGAAGAAAAAAGAACTTGTAAGTGTCCTAAAAGTAGTTCACAAAGATAATTTCTGTGACCAACCTTTGTAAGAATACTTTCAAGTGCCATTCTCACAGAGTTACAGTTTAAACTTTTTTTTTCCTTTCCATATAGCTCCATAAATGTACACAATTATTCATCCATAAGCATAGGCCAAGAAGGGGATTTTGTCTTCTGGAAAGCCTTTAAAACCAGTTTCAGATTCTTCTGTGTAAGTTGATCGGAGTCTTTGTTCACGGACTTCCACAAGGCAGACTAAGACACTGAGATAAATGCACTAAAACCAGGATCAACTGCAGATGAGGAAATGCAGATGAGATCTACTCCTGCAGTAGAGGAAAGATAACTGAAGAAAGGGTTCCTAGGAGCGATGAGCATTCAGAGTGCATCAGCACGTTTTGGTCTTCTGATATAGTTACTTTTTAACAGCCCTTCATTTCAGTTAAATGGGCTATTCAGGTCTTTCAAAAGAAATTGAAGCATTAAGTGTTCTTGAAGATCCCAGCCTTGCTTGATCCTGGCTTGTTGCAGGTACAGTTCTATGTACTGTACCACTCAGTCAGGTTCCTGCCTCTCTGCCATATCCCAGCTGCAGAGAAAACTGTGCTTAGGAAAAGAAAATCTTTAACATTCACATCTGTCATCTGTGAACAGTGTCTTGCAGTTGTGTTCACTGTGCCTGCGGCTTTGCAGGCGTAATGAATCTTTGCGTGTTTTCCTTTGAATAATTGTCTTAGTGAATTTTTGTAAATATGACCTCTCCCTTGAGTCCTGGTATAATTCCATTTAATTCTTTCATACAAATCCTAAGCAGCTGTTTTAATAGCAGGTGAGCAGTTTGATGGATTTTTTATGGTTTTTTAATTACAACTGGAACTGGTATGGCTGATATTTTTATCTTTTTTGCTGAAGTTGTATATTTCTACTAGACAGACACAAGACAGAACTACCACAGCCTTCTCCTCAGACTGTGTGTCGGGAATCAGATAACCAAACTGCTATTGAATTTAAGCATGAAATGTGGGGCAGTTTCATTCTTTAGGATGCCTAATTGTATCACTAAGGGAGTGACACCTACAACAGGAGCAGCTATAAAGAGATTATTCAAATGACAGATGAAACTTTTCTCATGAAGCTGAGAAAATAGGGAATTTTTTCTAAGTTCTTAGAAAAATTATGTTTCATGCTCCCTTAAAACTAAGTGTATTTTCCTTCCACAGAAGCCACACTTTCTGTCTTTGGTCAGCGTGGAGACAAACGCTAAACTCTAGTCTTCCTAAGTTTAATACTGTCTTCAATAGATCTTGTGAAACTTTTTTCTTAAAATTTTAAATAAACTGAATGTAACATTCCTTACAGTTCTTACTCTTTTTAGTAGGGAGTGTTCTTTTTACTTCTAGAAGTAACTATTTAGTTGTTCCATGAGAAATAATAAATCCTGCTCTAGTACCCAGAGAAGTATGATGGATGGGGAAAAAAAGTCTTTTCCCTCGAGTATTGGCTTGTTATTTGCCATGGCAATGCTGCATGTAGTAGCTGCCAGTGTTTGCATTTCCAGTCTCAGATTTGGAGCAAAGAAAATGAATACAATGTAATTTTTAGCTATCTAAGCCCAAATCCCAACATATTTACTTCAGAATCAGTGCAGTGATTTAGTTTGAGCATGAGGTCACATGCACTGTTGTGAAAAAGGGGAGCAGCCCCTATATGTTACTTCTGTAAGTGCCATTGATTCTTAAGTAATAGCTTTTGTGCAAGTAAGATCAGAATCAAATTGTCTAACATTTGACCTGATTTACACACAGAGATCACAGAACATGAACAGGCCCACCATTTTTTGCTAGAGCTATCACTACCATGCACAGGAACACTTCTGGTTCCATCTTTTTCTGTTATGTGGTTTCATATTGACTTGATGATATTAGTGAGTGAAGGGCTAATGCAAGAACGGTACCACTTGATCCCCACTTAGAGTAATAGAACGCAGAGCTGAACTCAGCACAATGGTACTAGTCATAATGCAAAAAAACTTCCTCAAATCTGTACATCAAGCTTTGTGGTAGTTCTCTTTTTTCCCAGTGATCAAAGTACCAACCAAGGCGTTATTTTTACACTGCTCTTGAGCCATTAAAATAAATAGTGGAAATGAGGAGATCACTTCTATCAGATCAGAATTTTCCCTGATGTTCCAGTCAAGGAACAAAGAGGAGCACAAAAAAAGTCAGAAACCCAGTTGCATCATACCCACTGAATGAAGTCTGATTCTCTGAGATGTCCTGTTCTACTTTTCAACATTTCTCTTTATATCTCACATCAGTAGAAAGGTGACTAGCAAAGAGTTTGGAACATAAAGAAAGTTTATGTTATGAAGGAATTTAGTGATGTTTGCTATTTTTTCTTTCTCCTGCTTTGGAAAGATGGACACTAAAATTGGTTTTGAAATTTTTCAGATGTTAAGTAAAATTATTTTTTAAAGTATAATGCCAACTGTACTGTTGTATATTCTCTGCCATAGACATGCCCATAGGAGCCTAGCCTCTCACAGGTAAAAGCTCATACAAAATATTCAGTGAAGTTAGGGGATTTTGGCTGAGTCAAGGAACACATGAAAAAACATGATCAGTGGCTCTCAGGATTAACCTACAAAGCCATTCTCAACACCTTTCAGGAAGTTTTTCTATGACAATTAAAACAACATACAATTGGGATGGGAATCTGTGTAAAGCAATCACCAGGTTGTTTGCAGAGTTTATACCAGTTTCGTATACCACCAAAAAGCTGGCCTTTTTCTAGAGATTATGCTGGGCATTGGCTCATGCCTCTGACTTTTCTTTATAATGCTGATCTCTGCTGCCAAGGAGGTGCTTGTTTTCATATCTATACATTTCAAGATAACAACTAAATACTTGAATGCCAACAAGTAGTTTCCCGCCTTCTGTATGGTATCATAGAAGTCTCTTCTCCTAATTGTGTTTCCCTTCTTCCCCCATTCTCTGCAATGCTTTTCTCTCCAAGGTTCATTATATTTGATGCTGAATTCCCTTTAGTGTGGGAGGGATTTCTGCGAGAAGGCCCATTTTAGTTTTATCTCTGTTCCTTGATTTTTTGATCAGATTTTGATAGTACTTATTTCTTGGGTTCAGAAAAGCCAGATGATGCAATTTTGAGTTATTTTTAGCAACATCTATTTAAATACCTTTGCCAGAACTAAATTGTCTAAGGATTAATCCAGCTGCAAATGTCTCTTGGAACAGAACGTGACAAATGCTGTATTTTCTAGTAATGCAGCTCTGTACTGCAATCAGCTAGACACCCATCCATGCTTTTTTCTTATGCATTCAGAAGTATTACCAGCATGACCAGTTGATTATATAAAATCTTACTTAAGGGCTCCAAATGTGAAGTCTGGAGATTGTCTGGGTAATAAAAATGTACTGTTGATATGTTTACATTTGTATGGTGCCAAGGTTAGTTCCATACATAAGCCTTTGTCAGAAGTCAAGTTGGTAATAAGCATGACTATGATAAGCTGACTGTAAGAGTCAGCCTTCCTAGAAGAACTGGTTGAGAAAAGATAGCCCATAGCTACCTTAGTCAGACTGCTTTGACTTTAAAATGCACATCAGAGCTGGCCTGATTTACTCAGCAAAATTCACACTGACTGTGCAGCGTAAGGATACTTATGGTTTGCATTTGTTGATAATTTTGTCTGCTTTCTTGTTAATTAATAAATTTTGTCCTTTAGGTCTTCTCTCTTCTAATGTCATGTATTTTTGTGTTCATGCAAAATCTATTATAACTGTTGAGAAATTGCTATTCCCAGTACTTAGTGCTAGTATCTGCTGTGAAGAGTTGCTTTTGGAGAATGAAGAATTTGTTATTTTTTGTCTGCATTCAGTAGTAACTTAATTAACATAGAATATTAGGTTATTCTGCTTTTGAATTATTAATCTTTTAATATGTAGTTCAAAGGCTAAACTTTATACGAGTTACTGTTTCTAAAATCAGTGAATTGTAATGGACTCAACTAAGCAAATGTGACTAGAAATAATTGCTTTTCTTTATTAGTTGATTCCGCTTTTTTGTTTGTCAATATGTTGCATATCTTGTAACTAAAAAGTACTTGAGTGTTATTGTTAATAAAATTAATGCCATGATAGTTATCTCAGGTAACTAGCATTTCCATTTCCAAGATGGCATTTCTGTTACTACTGGAAAGTAATAGAACTGTCAGAAAACAATCAGTTTGGCATGGCAGTTTTGTCACCACTTTTCAAAATTCACGGATTTGGTGAAGAATTTCATCAAGTTTGTTATGTTTACTATGGCAGGGATGGTTTAGGATAACTTTATTGAAAGAATTTAATTAAATGCTTTTGTGAAAGTTAAATTTCAAAGAAAAATTGAGTCGAACTGTATTTTTTGAAAAATCTCAAATCTTAGAAAATAATAAAGCTTCACTGTTCTGCTCTTTTTTGTATCTATATATTTAGTCTCTCTTTCATGTGTTGTAATTTTGTGTGTTTGGTTTTATGCTATCCTTTAGATTACAGTGTTCCGCATGGGGTCTGAAGGGCAACAGGACATTGAGATGTCTATCTTAACTGCTCTCCTCAAAGGTGGGTTTTGCAAGCAATTAGGAAGGATGCACCAACTGATCCCAAGAAGACAGTCCTATACACTGTCTAAGGTTCACTCCCGATGTTTAAGTCTTTGATCTATTTGCTTGGATTCTAACAAGTAACCTGAACGCACTTGGCTTAAGATTCAGATTAGCTTGAAGCATAAAATGTAGATTGAAATTTTTGTGTGGCTTTCCTCACCTAAAGCCTGGGATGGGAATGCTGTAACAACTATACTACTGATATTTCAACACATTTTATTGCAGTTCTAGCATATTTTAACAAAGTTAAGTCGTCTAATCTTCCTGCCTTTTTTCTTTTTTTTTTCTGTCTGGAAGCTCTTTAAGCTTTAGGGCAAGATTTAGGATCAGTTCCATATTTATTTGGATTTTGTTATGTTCACTGAAACAACTATTTTGGATAGTCTGGAAGTCTGGAATGCTCTGGAATATGTCTGGAAGCTCTTTAAGCTTTAGGGCAAGATTTAGGATCAGTTCCATATTTATTTGGATTTTGTTATGTTCACTGAAACAACTATTTTCTCTCTGCAGGTATATAGTAGTTGATACGGGCTCTATATGGGATCACTGGAGTCCCCAAAGCTGAGAGATAAAGAGAGGAATTACTATACTCATATCTACAGCATTGGCCAGAGGAGCTGAGAAGAAGAGTCTTTTAGAATAGTTAAATGTCTATCTTTAGTATCAGAATATAAAGTCAATGTGGATGCTTTAAGGAAAAAAAGGAGACGATCTGGTTAATCTTTTTGAATGTAGGATTATGGGATTAAATGGAAGATGCTGTAAATTGATTTGATGCATCCACTGCATTGTGGTAGAATTATTTAATGGTAGTATGATATGGATTCAGGCTTGCTGTTTTCTAGTTCTTGGAGAAGTCAGTTACAGGTTATCCAATCTTGGTTCATCATGCATGAAATACTAAACATTTGTGTGTTTCTCTTTAGGTACCAATGCATCTGCTCCAGACCAGCTCAGCCTGGCTTTGGCCTGGAATCGTGTAGATATTGCACGCAGCCAAATCTTTGTCTTTGGGCACCACTGGCCAGTAAGACAAAATTTTCCTAGTCGTATTGTTTGCTAACAATTTAAAGTAAGTGGTGGACTATTCACACCTTGGATTTTGTTGGCAGGAGAAACAGTATTGAATTCTGATTTATGCCAAACTGATGTAGGACATCTCAGAATGACCTATGGATTTTGAAACTTCCTTATACTGCCATTTGCAGATAATTAGCAATAATTCAAACTCTGTGAAAGAAAGAAAAGCAATTTCAGGACAAGCATAAAAATAGCCTTATTTAAGATTCCCTGTAGGATTTGAAAGGGGGGCTGTGGAGCATTTACTGGAAACAATCTGTGGCCTTACATACAACTGGACAATAGCAGTCCTGGTCACCTCCAGTGAAGTTGTGTGACGCCCTAGCATTGCTTAGACTTCTGACTGTCTGTGTCATTGACATGCTAGCAGTTGGCAAGGTCCCCAGCTACTTATCAAAGCATGCAGCAAGGAAATTCACAGAGCTGCTTAGAAGGAATTGTGTGCTCACTTCATTAACAGTTGTGAAAATCTCTGTTTGGATTAATGGAGCAAAATCCTGATGACCAAAACAAACCATTGTAGAAAACAAGCCTGTGGCAGGCAGAACTGTGCCAAAGGAACCAAGCAGCAGATCTTCAGTAAAGCTGTTGGTGCTGAAATTGGATTTCCTTTCTCAATTTGTTGGAGTTTGATGCTGCACTAGTTGAAGTCAGTGGTGAAACACTGCAGTGCCTTTATTCATCTGTGTAACTAAAATCCTCTATTTAAGTCACTTCCATGTCTCACTGTATTGGTGCTTTTTGCTTTACTGTGTGTGAACCATCTGTTGTTGAATTACTATAAAGTGAGGAAATGAGCCTAAAAGAGGCAATGCGAATGAAGTGCAATAATTTTTTTTTTAGTTAGATGTCTTTCGTGAAACTATGCAATAAAATGACACACAAAGGAACACTGTTCATGTGCACACTGTACGTAATGGTGAGATTTATTTCATTTGGAAGCCCGTATAATTAAACTAATGTTGCTGCATATGCTGTTTTATTCCTTCACTTACTGTAACGGGATGTTTCCAATACTCAAGGTTTGTTAAAATGCTTATAGAGAGAGGATTTAATCATGCTAAATGTTATGAAGTATTACTACTGTAAAACATTTATTTGGATGAAATGTTCAAATATCCATATTATTGTGGCTAGACTCAGGCGTACCACCTAACAACTGAAGCCAGTTACTGCTTTGGCCTATTTCACACTCATACTCTGCAACAATTTGTGGAAACAATGTCAGCCAATTGCAATTCACTGTCATTTCAAATTCATAAAGATTACTTTCTAACTAGCATGTGCTGCAAGTTGACAGTTGCGGATTTGCCCAGCTTATGAATGGATTCATGGTTGCTAGGCAAGGAAGATTTTTTTTTAAGACAAACAAAACCACAGAAAACAAGCCTCGTTAAAAGCTTGGTTCCGTAGTTCTCTGTGCAGAGTACAGATAGTTATAATCCGGTTTACATGTTTGTGGAGGTTATATAACCTAAGCATTAGCTGGAGCAAGTTAAGCCTCCAAATCACAGACAAGTAGTGTCAAGTTACTTGCATGTGTGCCTGCCTGTCTTGGGTAGATAGGTTGGAAAAGGGAAGGGCTTTGCAAAGAGTAAACATGTCTCAAGAGGTATAAAGAGAAATCTTGTCTGCAGAATGTAAATGAAACAGTTAGTGGCTCTCTTCCCTCTCCTTTCTGCCTCTGCAGTATGGATGCTATTTGGCATCATCCAACATTCTTGTTAAGCTCTTTCTGTCCAACTCCTTATCCTGCTTTTTGCTATTTATTTTGACACCTGTTGCTTTCACTGAGAGCAAAGAAACTGGTGTCACAAAATTGAGTAGTGTCTCTTTTCAGTCCTCGCTCACTGATTTTATTTTACGAGAGAAATCCTCCACAGTCTACCTACTTGACTACTTTGACTTTCAGTGTTATTGACTACATTAGACATAACACCTGTAAAAAAAGTGTAAAGCTGTGGCTATGCAAAAATGTCCTTATACTTAAGGAAATAAAAACTTTTAGTTGGCTGCATGTGAGAAGTGGTGACTGGGGAGCAATTTCAATAGGAGTGTATGCAATGAAATAGTCACTGTATGATCAACTAGATGTCTAATACTTCTAATGCATTATTAAATACAGCCTTTAGGAAGCCTTACAGCTCCTGATGGTATAGCTCCTGAGAAAGAAAAGAAATCTCCAGCAGTTCAGACTAAAGCAGCCAGAGGGAAAGGAAAAGGGAAGAAAAAGGGAGGAAAAGGAAAAGAAGAGCCAGAAGAAGAAACAGACCCAAGAAAGCTTGAACTCCTGAACTGGGTGAGATGAAAGTATTTGTACTAAGATGAAGAGTTCTATTTTTTTTCATCTTGAGGGAGATGAAGAGAGACGGAAAATACACATTTTTGTTCTATAAAATGCTCATTTGCACATTCTTACTAGATCAGCAACAGATTCTGTAGGGATGCTGTTCAGTCTTTGAGCCAGGAATCCTCCTGTCAGCCCATGTGCACCACATGAAGCCATACCACAACAGTACCACTCAGTGCTTATCTGCTGCATCTTCTTCCCTGCACTTCTCAAGGAAACAAGAACACCAGTGAACATCTTCATCCTTCCTTGTACATGTTGTTTATCCAGTGAAGGCAGTTTAAACATCTCAATTTCCAGGTGCTTCATTTTCCAGTTGCAGTAGGTTAGATTGTTCTGTTGTCTGGATTGAAGTTCATGTGTCAAAGGGATTGCTGCTCAAGGGATTTTCCCCTCTCCTACTGGGTCTAACCCATTAGACCACATTAAGAGACTATCCATTAGGCTTCCTGACCAGTATTTTCCAAAGGCAAATCTAAGTTGGTGAAGGAAGAGGAGGTGCTTCTTCACAAATGATTTGAGTCTTTCAGCATTATATGTTGCCTTTTCTCTGTGATGCAGCAGTTTGAGTGGATTATACTCATGCGAGTCATCAGGGTAAATTATGTCAACCTCTTCTTCAATGTATACAGTGCATTTTTCTTAAATTTTAACTTGTTCTTATCATGTTGAGCAAGTAAATATCTTTTTCACATAATGTGTCAAGCATGGTATGCCTGGTTTATTTAAACATACTAAACAAAATGAGTGAAAGCTACAGCTGTATTGCTAAAGGTTTCCTTCACTGCTATCTTCTTGCCCAAGACCTCATCAGAAAACTCTATGATCTGTATTGACTAGCACATGGGTAAAATACCATTTTCTGAATTCCTTTTCACTTACAGATTAATCAACATATTTGGGAACTTGGGAATATCCTAAGTAATGAAAATGTTTGTGGTTGTTGGCCAGCCAACTTTTCTGTGCTCATGTAGTCTCACATTCTCCATTCTGCAATTCAGGTGAATTCCCTGGAGCAGGCTATGCTGGATGCACTGGTTCTGGATCGAGTAGACTTTGTGAAACTACTTATTGAGAATGGAGTGAACATGCAGCACTTTCTCACTATTCCTCGACTGGAAGAACTTTATAATACTGTGAGTAGGAAGAAATAATAAAATGCCCTGTGGTATCTTTGCTAACAGAGGCATCCATTTTCTTCTTCTCCTTCTGAGATATGCTTGTTTTTCCAAAGAAGCTCTGAGCCCTGACAATACACAGAAGTTGGATAGCAGTGAAGGGAGACAGTGCTACTACAGATAGTGTCCTGTTGTTTTCCTACATACAGACATTCCTAATTAATAAGCCTACAGCAGCTTTCAGAAGCTGCTGCAGTTTGTTACGTAAATATCGTGATGTATTTAAAATGCACGTTCAGAACGCTTAAAGAACAAATGTAAATAATAAAAATTTAATACCAACCAGTAGCGATCATTTACTTTTAATCTCAATTACTTTTTGTGTATGTATACCTTAATATTATTGAAATAAGCCTGTAAATTTGATGAAGTACTTATGCAGGAACTTTTATTCTTAGCACATTGCAGAAGTCAGTGTGATTTTTCCTTGTGACCCAGCAAAGCAAAATGTTTTTCCCAAAACCACAGAACATCATGCTTTTTTATTCAAGTTCTCCCTGACCCAACCCATAGCAAATTCATCACGAACATAACTATTTCTAGACTTTCTTCCCACCATTTAAGTGGCACCTAGTCTAGGGCAGCATTCATACAACATATAATCTCAGTCTAGTCTTCCAATCCCTTTATGGCTCCTGCAGCAAGTACAAGTTCAGACAGTACCACAAACTGTTGTGACTTGAGTCACCACATAAAAGATTGTAAGAAAGGGATTAAACAGCTCTTGATAGAAATGTGTTTGTCATTGTAGCCCAGTTTCTTCTTTTCACCCCTGCAGAGTGTGATGGCACATGGTTGCCTGAAGTTCTGCTTACAATGCCAGATCATTAATTACATTTGTGTTTGCAAAAAATCTGAAGAATTAAGCTCTAAATGACTGTGAATAATTTGTGTTTCAGAGATTGGGTCCACCAAATACGCTGCATTTGCTAGTCAGAGATGTGAAAAAGGTAAGATTAACTAACAGCAGCATTACATTTGCATGATTACATTAACCACAACATCATGTAAACATGTGAGTCAACAGTAAAAGCAAGCATATCACGGGGGAAAGCAGGCATTTGAAATTAGATGGTAACTGTTAAGAAAGGAAAGTTAAATTACTTCTTGTGATAAACAGTGATGTCAGTCTCAATTGGGCAGTCTCTATACTGCACTGCTAGTAATTTAAAAAATAAGAAGAGGAAAGTTAAGCTCCTAGTAGTGTAATATATCATTTGAGATTTAGGCTGATATTGTTTCTTCTCTACAAGAAGCTCCTAATGCAGTATTACAAAGGTGGAGAGGAAGGAAAGGCCTTCTAGGTTAACTGGAAGCCCCACTCACAAGCACAGAATTTGTTCCCTTTTGTTTGTTTCCTTGTGTGTTTTTTAGTTACTTTTCTCCCAAGTAATCCTACTTTTACCTGGGAGAAAATCTGTTCTGTTTCTCAGTGCTACAAATGCCAAATTTGTTACTCATTTGTTTCCATTGCATGTAAA
Source organism: Phaethon lepturus (assembly GCF_000687285.1). NCBI lineage: Eukaryota > Metazoa > Chordata > Aves > Phaethontiformes > Phaethontidae > Phaethon > Phaethon lepturus. Next base: position 22,537 of record NW_010555415.1, on the reverse strand, counting down.
TTTGTTCATTACACATGAATAGAGTCATTGTAAGATTTGTTGTTGTATTTGCTCTCTTTGAGGTTTTGGAGCTTTTATTCAGTGAAATTTAGCTACATGAAATAGCCTGTGTTCCTTTTTGCAAGGAAAAGTCCCATTTATTCCTGGGAGGTTTAGATGTGGGAATTGCGCAGTCCTGGGTTAATGTACAATTCATATTGATCTGTTTCATAGTTTAACACTTTTCTCATTCAGCATTTGTCTTTTTGAGTGTTACTAATACTCTTCTGCATTCTGTTTTCTGTCTGTTTCTCCTCCTTTTCATTGCATTTTCATGGTTCACTCGTTCAGCGGCAGTCTCGGGGATTCAGTTGGGTTAACATGGAGGTGATGTGTTTGCTCAGGATGTAGTTGTTTCATCATAGCAACTGCTCAGTGGTGCTGTAGAATCACTTATTGTTGTAGGTTGTAGCTTGAACAATAAAGCACAGTTTTCAGCTCGTGGTTCTAGCAGAGTCAATGCCACTATCCAGTTTTTAAATGTAGCAGTGGAAATGATAGTCTGCCTTTTTCTTTGATTCTGGGCTGCACATTAATCTAAATCATGTTCTGCATTGTAGTCTTAACTCTGTAGATAATATTATGATGACATACAAGCTTCCGTAAGATGTAAAGTATGCTTGATATTCACCGTGAAATTAAGTCATGTTTTTATACTGGATTAATGTTAATCAGTACAAAGTTACTCAATTTCATCAATACAACCCTTGCAAACAACTCAGGCTTGTATGGACACTGACATACTGTATGAGTAAATCAAATGAAAATTTTTCCTCAACTATAAATACTGCCAACAACAAAACAAAAAAAATCTGGCCCCCACATTTTTTCATTATGTGAATCAGTTATTATTAAGTTTGTACAAATATTCGGAGACTGAAACCAGTGGCTGTTAATAATAATATCCATGTGCCAGTTTAAACATGACATGGTGGTCTAGCGAGGCAATTTAATGTATGTTATGTTTTCATATTCTAAGTCCTTATTTTGTATTCTTTTTTATTTTTTGGTAGGGAAATCTTCCACCAGATTATCATATCAGCCTAATAGATATTGGTCTTGTACTTGAGTATCTCATGGGTGGAGCTTATCGCTGCAATTATACTCGAAAAAGTTTTCGGACTCTTTATAATAATTTATTTGGACCGAAGAGGGTAAGATTGAGTTCATCCTGGATGTGCCCATCGTGCTGATGGTGAAAAATAAGTAATAATCTGTTCCTTTTTGTGCAACACTACATGTTAAATTCTAAAGAAATTCTGCAAGACCGAAGTTGAAACTCTGGCAATGGAGTTATATAACAAACCTGTAAAACACCTATGTTAAAGGATGGGAGGACCCAAAAGGTGGTAAATACATTGATCTGGAGGTGAATTTCCTCCTATTTCAGTAGTTTACAATCCAAGCATTCCTAACTGTGGTGTTTGCATATTTACATATTCTTACCTGAGCTGTAGCTTGACCTTTTAGCTCTCTCATAACTGTAAACTGTATTGGTCAAGCTGTGCCTATTGATGAAGTAATTATAACCAACAATAGCCTTAACTTGGGTAAGGCAGAGAGTTTAGGCTGGATACAGAAGAGCTATGAACCTGTTACAATAGTTCTTGTAAAGAACTGCTCTGAGCATAAATCTTATCGTACAGAAGCCACTGCAATCTCAGTAAAGCATTTCATAGTCATGTACCAATCCTGAGAATATCAAGCATGGCCCTTGCTTTGTTAAATAGTCTGTTCTAAGCAAGTAGAATAATTTTCTTCATTAGCTTATTTATTTGTTTGGTTCAGCTTTGAAGGTCAAGTGAAGTTTCCTAGCCTAATTACAGAAAGTCCCACACTAGGAAACTAGTCCCATAAACAGTCAGAAGGCCACTCAAAGCCCAAGCATTCTGTAGCTGATATATAGAACATATATAGTATAGTACTATCTGATGGAACAAACAAATAAACCTTTTACGTAAAATGTAAACCAGAGATTTCACAATAGAACAGAGATTTTTTTTTTTTAATGGGAAATTGTGAGATGTTTGAAGGTCTATTATACCTTCTTACTGTTTCCTATGGGTATCTTTACCCTGTGTGTGCTTAGATGTGTTATTTTTTTCAAACTTTTGTGGCCATGTTGTGATTTTAATTCTCAATGCAGTATATTACTGAATGATTCATTTAACTTTTCCATCTGAAAAAAAATATTTCACTTGAGTGCAGGATGAAAAATAGTGTCTAACCCATTGCCTTCCTGCAAATTCAATTAAGAGGGAGATTAGTTAATTGTACCACTATTGGTACAATTATTTAGAATAGTAAGTTTAATAATAAATACTGTACATTTGTAATTAAAATGTGTTTTTCCTTGGTATTGTTTGGTCTTTGAATTTTCCCTCCCATCTAACTGATTTTCTTTTCTATTTTTAATATTCAGCCAAAAGCTCTTAAACTACTAGGGATGGAGGTAAGTTGGATTTATTGTAAAATACTGTTTTTATCAGAGCATTTCTTGGTACAGTTCTGCTCTTGCTCTTAGCTTTTTCACTAGTACTGTGGCTTAAAGTAAATTTCAACTAGACAGAATCTTCCATTTTGCAAACGGCCTATGAATTAGTTCTGACTTTTTTTTGCGGGCAGGGCCGTGAGAGCTGCTTAAAGCTTTTCTCAGTAGTCTTCAGGCAGTTTTTAGCACTATTATGTAATAACACATTCCATGTTGGAAGATATTGTAGATTTAATCATTCAGATGTGAACATCGATGATACTGAAAAGATCACCGAGCAGTGCTACTTATGGTCAAATCATCTTTAACCATGAAGTAACAATTTATGCACAAATGAGGTTTTATCAAAGAGAAAACATTTAACTGGAGTGAAAACACAAGGTAATCTGACATATTAGATGCTGTCCTCCACTATAAAACATCCTTGCTACTGTAATGGCACCATGCTTTGTAAATGATGAAGCTGATCCAGAATTTTGGGTCCAACCCCTGCCTCAATTACTTGTGTGTCTGCAGAAATCTTGAATTGATCAGAATCAAGTCTGGGATGATGCCTAAAAACTGACTCTATTTTGGAGGTAGTTGCTTTTGTTTCTGAAAAAAAAGTACTAATATAGACCAGGAAGGTATACAGAGAGGCTAGGTACATTTCTCTATGAAGTATGCTTTTATAAATGCTGTGATAGTATTTGAACACAGTATATGTACATGTTACTTGTGTTACTTCTGATGTGAGCTACACCCACACACAAAAGCCTCTATTTTCCCAAGCAGATAAGCAGCTTTCTTCTCTACAGAGAAAGTCCAGGTTATGTTTAATCTCTCTGATCTGTTTCCTATTTTCTAATGGCTCAAGGCCAAAAGCTCAGCCCTTCAGAGGTGTGATCACATGTAGGTTGCTTAGTGCTTCTCCAAAAGTACTTTTTGATTTTTCTATTTCTTTCAGTGAGAAATGTTTTATGTGGCACAAACTGAAGTGTTCTCTCCACATGGCAGTGGGTGTGTGTAGCCCACTCCCTTCTTCCAGGAAAAAAAAAAAAAAACAGTGAAAGGAAAAATTAACATTTCTTTTGCTAAAGTGATCAGTAAATTGATGTGACTCCAGGTGTTTGGATTTTTTTCATATGTTGTTAAAAGATAGTGCATTATGCTGAGCTTGCTTGAACAAGAACTAATTCTGTAGAATGGTAATTGCTTTACTTGCAATCCACTTCTGAGATTGGAATCAAGGTCTACAATGATGATGAGCTCTGTCTACACCTATGTATGCAATGTTCTTCCTACATTATTTAAACTCTAATTTTCCCAATCATGGCTTTTCTCCCTTCAGGATCCTGCTTCATTGTCAGTACTTCCCTTCAGTTACTTCCATGTTGGTTCCTGTAGTAGTGGCCTATCCTCCCTATCCCTTTAAGAAATGGGATACTTATACCTTCCGTTTGCACAGCATACATAAGAGGAGATTGCTTATTCAAAGGTGAAGACTCCCTTTAGTGTCTTGCTGTTCTTAAGGACACTATCTGCCTGTCTTTTGCATTTGCATGTTACAATTCTCTCCACCTGCACGTCAGTCTGAAAACTGCTTTGATACCTGTAAGATGTGCAGAACTGTTCTTTAGGAATAGATGCAGACATATCAAATCAGAAATTACAGTGGAACCTATTCATAGTGAATTCAGGTTTGTTAAAGCTGCATTGACACTGCAGTGGAATTTGTTAAATATTAATTCATTGTAAATCAACTTGTGCAATTACACATGCAGTAAAGATCTACTTACAATGCAGTGTAAAGTGATGCCTTCAGTACAATAGGTTCTATTGTACTTATCCAAGATGGGTGACTTGTTAATAAGTGTGCAAGAAGTGGTTCTCTGAATAAAATATTAAGCTGTGTGTGCTAGCCCAGTGCATGCTCTGTTACATGTTCTTCATAGTTTTATTGCTATTCGCATTCGCTGTAGCAAGCAACAAAAACAAACTAGAACTTTGACTATTAATATGTCCTCTCAATACTTGTTCTGTGCATGGTGCCATTGTCAAGTAAGCTATTAAAAATTGACAGGAACATTTTTTCTTCTTTTCTTCCCAGGATGATGAGCCTCCCACCAAAGGGAAGAAGAAGAAGAAGAAAAAAGAGGAAGAGATTGATATTGATGTGGATGACCCAGAAGTCAGCCGTTTTCAGTATCCCTTTCATGAACTGATGGTATGGGCCGTGCTGATGAAACGGCAAAAGATGGCACTCTTCCTTTGGCAGCGAGGGGAGGAAACCATGGCTAAGGCACTTGTGGCCTGTAAACTGTACAAGTCTATGGCCCATGAGTCTTCTGAGAGTGAGCTGGTGGATGACATCTCTCAGGATCTGGACAACAACTCAAAGTTAGTAGAAGCAGAGCAGAGTATATGTCTACTTGATACAGGGGGTTGTCTGACTTGCTGAGAAGCTTTACTTTTAGTAAAGTACAATTGATTTCTAGAATGTAGTTTCACAGAATGCCATTTGGAGCCTATTTATCAACAGTAAACAAGCCAAAATGTGCTCACAGAATCTGAAAGCAACACTAGCAAGGAGAAGACTTGCATTTTTTCTGACAGAACTCATTTTTTCTTCAGCTTCTCTCTCTGGAAAACTAGCTAGTTTTATTTCACAAAATTATTTTTAGGATTTACTCACATAAATTAAGGGATAACTGATGATATATCTAAACTGGTCTCAAGATGTTATCTGTCTAAGCTAGTTCTCTCTGGTCACTAAAAATTTGTTTGGAACTTTTGTAGACTGTCCCAAATCAAGCTTGAGACTTGATCATTCTTGTATTGTACATGTATGTGGAAAAATATGGCCCCCTGTAAATGGAATTAAAACCCCAAATGCAAGAAAACACTGATTTCTAAATTAAACTTCACTGCACTAATCTTGCATTTTCCAGAGATTTTGGCCAGTTGGCTGTTGAACTCTTGGATCAGTCCTATAAACATGATGAGCAGATTGCCATGAAACTACTGACCTATGAACTGAAAAACTGGAGTAATTCTACCTGCCTGAAATTGGCTGTGGCAGCTAAACACAGGGACTTCATTGCTCACACATGCAGCCAGATGCTTTTAACAGATATGTGGATGGGGCGACTACGCATGCGGAAAAACCCAGGCCTTAAGGTATTTCTGTTCTGCAGTTGTTTTCAAAGGTACAATTTGTTGCATGTAACAATACATTATGCATAATGTATGCATAGAACAAACTGGCTTACTAATTATAGATGCTTTAAGAACATACCTGTTTTAAAGCTAATTTTTTTTGGTTTCCAAATTCCGAGTATCTAAGGAATGTTATCCCATGACAAAGGAAAATATAAATCCATAAAAGGCTTAGCATGATTGGAATCAGAGAGCAAAATTGTGGCTTTCAATGAATGATGAGATCTGTTCATTGAAAATGTATACCTTTGATTAAAAATTAGTTAGATACAAGCAAAAAGATCTCCACTAGGGGTCCATGCAATGGGAATAGAGGGAAAATGAACCAGACATGGATACATGCTTCTTACATTGCATAATATTGTACCAGAAGACACAGAGTCTAGATACAGTGTTGAAAAGAGTGAAATCTGTGCAATTGCATTGTATGAAACTATGTGATTTTTATTTCCCTCTTCTGTGAGTTGATTATTTGGTCTCTCACAAAAGAGAAACATGAGTGAGCCAATGTTAAGGAAGCAGAGCAGTGTTTGCTTTTGTGTGTTTTCACGCAAATATAATCCTTTCTTTGTTATATAATGCAGTCGCTGGCACCCGTATGGAGGCCCATTATGATGGTGCCACCTTCAGTCTCACCTCCTTATTTCCTTAAATCCCCCATTACTGACAAAGTTCTATGCCTGTCTTCCCAGGTCATACTCCCAAGCTTGCTGACATACACATGGCACTCTCTCTGTCATTCTCAATTTATTTCCTCTTTCCCATGTCTCCCTCTTAAATCTGTTTAAAATCTTCAGGCAAATGTCCTGCCTTTCAGATTGCATTATGGTGCTTTCTAAATCTGTTTATTGATTTCCTTTCTCTTCTCCAAAGCATTAATCAATTTGCTTATGTTCTAGTTTCATTAGCTGTATTCTTCTCCTCTTTGCTTCTTTTCTGTACTTTTCTGCAACTCATGCTTGTGTTTCTGTATCTCAGCAATCTCATATAGTACAAGAACTCTTCCAGTGCTATCTGCAAAGCTTTTAACTTTCACTATTTTTTTAACTATTACAACTAATTATAGTAGGCAACTAAAGTAACTATAAACTACAGTAACAAACCTCTTTCAACCGCCACTGTGTCCATTCCATGCAATTTCTCTGCACAACTCCAATTCAGGAGCACAATTTCTTAACTGCAGTGTATTTGTGGAGGTGGGAAGCCTTCCAGAGTGCCATCTTTCCAATACAAGACCTTATTGCCAATCCTTCATAAGCACTACTTACTAATTTTTGTAGGTTTGAGGATAGCAAAGTATCTTGAATACTATACAAAAGAAAATATTGTTTATGGGATTTGCCTTATGAAATCTGTTAATGTAAACAAACATTGCCATCTGAGTTGAATTCTTTCTTCTTGTGCAGGTTATAATGGGGATTCTTTTCCCTCCCACCATCCTTTTCCTAGAGTTTCGGAGTTATGATGATTATTCTTACCAGACATCAAGAGAAAATGAAGAAGGCAAAGAAAAGGAGGAGGAGAATGTGGTCAGTAATGGAGATTATTAGGACGTTCTAACATCTCAAGAATGCTCAACTTTCTAACTTCTCTGATTATGCTATAGGTCACTCAGGTGAAAATTTCAAGTGCCTGTATTGGTTAAAAAACAGGGAAGAGTCTTGGGATTGTGTAGGCTGGATTCTCAGGGCGTGTAAATTATCTGTGTAGTTGCACAGATTCATGGAATCTTTATTTTTATATTTTTAAAAAGAGGTCTGTTCCTCAGAGGAGGCATCATCTAGTTAACAGATGGCTGGAGCTGTAGTTGAGGAAAAGCTACTATTTTTACTATTGCATATTAATGGAAACTGATGACTTTGGTCTTCCAGGATGCAAATGTGGATACAGGCTCCCGAAAAGGAGACGAAGAGAATGGAAATAAAAAACTAAAGAGTCTTCCAATTGGAACAAAGATCTATGAATTCTATAATGCACCTATTGTCAAATTTTGGTTCTACACAGTAAGTCATGATGATTAAACTGATAGTGATCGTTTTTTTCACACCTGTGAAACTTAAAGGATTCCAATGTAAAAATAATAACCAAGTAATAAATAAATAAATACTACTGACTTTCATGGAATCTGATGAGTAAACCACTCCCTTTATTCAGAGAAAAATGCATAGACAGTGAAACAGAATGAATAACTGAAGCTTATGCTGTCATCCTCTAAAGCTCCTACACACTTTGAAGGAGGCCCTGTCTGGCTAATTAGATGTCAAACTCAGTGCAAGCTTCACAATCCAAGTCACTCAATCCAAACTAGGCTGGATTCTCTTGCTTTCTAAAGGCTCTGGCTCCTGTTCTGTGTTGAAATATACTTCAGTATCAGTGCTTACCATTTGCTTTGTTGACAGTTAGGCTCAGATGAGTGCAGCCTAGATGGAAGCACAGATCCCAGTCTGCTAAGACTAAATAATTACTTTTTTAAAATTCAAATAATTAAAACCAATCTAAACTAAAAGATTTATTTTTGACAAGCATCTGATTATCTCTTTAGTGCATCAAGAATTATCTGATGCTAAACTCTGTTTTATTAAAACAGAAAAAGTATTCATGCTACTGCTCATAAATTTTGTGTGTGCCCTGTGACAAGGACACACTGGTTTCTTTTTTATTCAAAGTTACGGCTTCTGATACCCAATAAATCATAATATTATGCAGGTTTTTAGTTTTAGCACATCTTAATCACAAAACACTATACTGGTCCCTTTCTGCTGCCTGTATTAATAATTTAAAAAGCAAAATTCCTATTTCATTTCAAACAAAAGTATTCAACATGGTTTCACAATGTAAAGAAATTACATTTTAGTAGATTATAAAAGCCCCAGGGACAAGGGCCTGATTTAGAGTGCTTTGGAATTGTTGTTTCACTTCTTTCAACAAGTGAGATAATTCAGCTTCCTGGATCATATGTTCCGTGGCATCTGTCATTCCTTCAGCTGGTGGCGGCCTGTGGCCTCTGCCAGTGTGCATGGCAGCTGTAGGAAGGGCATTGCAGCAGGCCCGCTTCCTGCAGAGAAGAAAATTTTTTTTCTTTTGCAAGTAAGGGTCTTCAACACCTGAATCTTTCACACATAGCCTCAATGTATGTGTTCATACATGTTTGTATGAATGTCACAATTAAGGTGGGCTTCGTGTTCATGCATTATGCGGGCCCCTCAGCTAAGAGGATTTTACTGCCTTCTCTTTGGTGTTTCTTCTCTGATATGGTGATGCAGCCTTCTGTGCTCTTCCTGAATTAGGCTTCAGCAAGAAACTTGCTGCTGACACTAGGGGCTACTTAAAGTAACCAAAATATCTGCAGACCTACTGTTCATGCAGATGGGTATAGGAAGAGGTGTTGTAGGGACTGACATATGAAGTCTGTATACCTCTGGCTTCACGCAAAGAGTATATTCTGCCTAGATGGTCTCAACCACATTATTACAAGGTGGAGAAAAGCAAGTGGCCTGTGTGGCTCTTTATTTCCCCTACCCCTCCAGGCAGGTGCTGCTCACAGCCCTGCCTCCCCATTTTGCTTTAGATCTGTTTTGAGATGGTGGGTAAACATTTCAAATTGAATGTCTCATTCTTTAGGAAACTCCATTTTCTCCCTGGAAAATTTTTTGGTTTGTTACTGCTTTGTTTCCTTTTTTTTTTTTTCCCAAAGACATTGAATCCATATTGGTTTCTTAACTCTGGACTTTCAAGATCTCCAAAGATTTTAGTTTGGCTGGTCACCAAAGACTGCTGTGAGGCATGGAGACACCAGCATCACCGGTTTGACATTTACATGAGTAGTTACAGAGTGATAGCTCTATTGACTTATACTAATAGTCCAGAACATCCTAATGGAAATTAGTGGAGACTATTTTTGTGTGTGTGTGTGTGTAAGTCGTCTCAAGTCATTGAATACTGTCTAACTGTGGAAGGATCTTGGGATCCATCACCTAAAGTCCATAAATGATTTTTTTTTTTTTTTTAGATATCATACCTCGGTTACTTGATGCTATTTAACTATATCATTTTGGTGCGGATGGAACGGTGGCCATCTGTCCAGGAGTGGATTGTCATCTCCTACATTGTGACGTTGGCTTTAGAGAAAGTAAGAGAGGTAAAGTCTGATTATACCAACATCTCATAATCCTTAAAATTAAGCTCACTCCTAGAGGTGGTAATGGCATGGACATGTGCAGAGGGTTGAGAAACCATACATGAGAGAGAAGATTCTCATATTCACAGAGTCCCAAAATGTCCATAATTGGAGAGAGTTTCATTTATAACCCGTTCCCATACATTAAAACCTTCTCTTATTGGGCAAAAAGGTCAGGCAAAAATGCCCTGAGGTCAGTAGTCAAAATCAATGCTGTCATTCTCTCAGGTGTTGTCCTGGTTTCGGCTGGGATAATCGGTTCTCTTGAAGCTATGTTTTGGATTTGTGAGGAAAAAGATGTTGAGGACATACTGATGTTTTCAGTTGCTGCTAAGCAGTGAAGGACTGTTCAGCTTCTCGTGCTGGCCTGCCAACGAGCAGGTGGGTGGTACACGGGAAGCTGGGAGGGTGACACAGCCAGGACAGCTGACCCCAACCAGACAAAGGGTATTCCGTACCATACGACATCATGCTCAGTAGGTAAAGCTGGGGGAAGAAGAAGGAAAGGGGGAGACGTTCGGATTTATGGTGTTTGTCTTCCCAAGTAACTGTTACGCATGATGGAGCCCTGCTTTCCTGGAGATGGCTGAACACCTGCCTGCTGGTGGGAAGCAGTGAATGAATTCTTTGTTTTTCTTTGCTTACATGCATGGCTTTTGCTTTCCCTATTAAATTGCCTTTATCACAACCCATGAGTTTTCTCACTTTTACCCTTCCGATTCTCCCCCCATTCCTACCGGGGGGACAGTGAGCGAGCAGCTGTGTAGTGCTTAGTTGCTGGCTGGGATTAAACCACAACAGTGTATTTCCAAGGAAAGGCATGGCCATAACCCATGAAGGAAATCTCAGTAGGTACTGTCTTTTTATTACTGATGCAGTCCTTGATGAGAACTGCAGGCAAAAAGGTGTTTTGGGGAATTAGCCAGGAGTACTATCAGACTGATCTGATTACTTTTGTATAAGGAAGATAGCATAAAAACTTCCACTGTATTCACATGCTCTAGTGTTGTTTGCACTTGGCCTATCCATCTCTGATTCACAATTCCCGCATCTCATACTAACTGTATGTGGAGGCAAATATGGATGCCAAGTCAGTAAGCCAGATCTCCTGGTTTAAATGTTATTGATTAAAATGTACAACAAAAAAAGGCTTAATAAAGCCACAACAGAAACAAAGATCAATAGAGGGGGTCCAGAGGAGGGCCATGGAAATGATGAGAGTGCTGGAACAGCTCTGCTATGAAGAAAGGCTGAGAGAGTTGAAGTTGTTCAGCCTGGAGCAGAGAAGGCTCTGGTGAGACCTTATTGCACCCTTTCAATATGTGAAGGGGGCTTATAAGAAAGACAGAGACTTTTTACCAGGGACAAGGGACAACCTTTATAAAGTGAGAGAAGGCAGTTTTCGACTGGACATAAGGAAGAAGTGTTTTCTGAGGGTTGTGAAACACTGGAACAGGTTGCCCAGAGAAGTTATGGATGCCCCATCCCTGGAAGCACTCAAGGTGAGGTTTGACAGGGCTTTGAGCAACCTGATTTAGTTCAAGGTGTCTCTGCCCATGGCAGGGTGGTTGGACTAGATGATCTTTATAGGTCCCTTCCAACACAAACCATTCTATGTTTCTATGAAAAGGAAATTTTGCCTGCTAGTAAACTAAAAATACTGCTGCTTGAGACAAATTTTGCTACCAGTGGAGAGGGTCTCAGACACATATTGAATGTGACAAGATTGGTCTTTCTTCATGACCATTACTTCAAAAATGTAACTTGGAGTTTTTCCTAATGATTTCTTTTTTTAATTTTTTTTTAAATTTCAGATTCTGATGTCAGAGCCTGGCAAGCTGAGCCAAAAAGTGAAAGTTTGGCTCCAGGAATACTGGAATATTACTGACCTGGTGGCTATTTCAGTATTTATGATAGGAGCAATTCTTCGCCTACAGAACCAGCCTTACATGGGTTATGGAAGAGTGATTTACTGCGTGGATATAATTTTCTGGTACATTAGAGTACTAGATATCTTTGGAGTGAACAAATACCTGGGACCTTACGTCATGATGATTGGAAAGATGGTTAGTGCCTAAACTGCTGTAAATTATGTATTTTGGAGTTCATGGGAAATTAAATTCAGTTCTGATTTTAAAAAGAGGTTTTCCATCTGAGCAGGACTCTGAATAAAGGCTGTGAAAAAGTTGCCATATGAATTTCACACACACACAAGATGAAATACTCTTGTTAATGATTTTGCTTGATTTGAGAGGGAATCTTTTCTCCTTTTTTCTTTTTTCTTTTTTCTTTTTTTTTCATTTTTCTTTTCTTTTTTTCCCTTCTCTCCTCTTTCTTCTTTTCCTCTTTTCCTCTTCCTTTCTTTTCCTTTCCTGTGGAAGCTTGTTCATTTTGCCTCCCTTCTGCCTCCCAAAGCCATAGCAATAACAGATGTTCGATACACCAGGATCAGCCACAAAACTATCAGTGGTGGGCAGTAGATGATACAGCAATGATTATATCATCTCATCTCTTTGCAACCACAGAAGAGGTCTGTGCTGAAAGCACAGCATCGTGCACTTTATGCAAAAGAGGATAGGGATAGCAAAGATTTTAGCATTTTAAGTTTTTAAATATAAATCTAGCATTCCTTTAAATGACTGTTTTTACTGCATTTTTATGTATGCTTAATTGATGAACGGTAGTTAAAGTCAAAGAATAATATGAAGAAAATTTTCCAGGAGAATGCATTTCTTCTCTTGATACTTTCTTGTTTACTTTAATGCACGCTGGCAAACAGATGTGCTGCTGCTGCTGTACTACCTGTTGATAATAAGAGCCTCTGTATGGTCATTCTGTGCAGATGATTGACATGCTCTACTTTGTGGTCATCATGCTTGTGGTTCTGATGAGTTTTGGAGTAGCCCGCCAAGCTATCCTGCACCCAGATGAGGAGCCATCTTGGAGATTAGCTCGCAACATCTTCTACATGCCCTACTGGATGATCTATGGAGAGGTGTTCGCAGACCAGATAGACCGTAAGAGTAGAATTCATAGTAAGAGTCTGTTTCCTGTTTCTGAGGCAGATGATCAGATCCAAATTAATGATTGCTTTTAATTTGGAAGTAGTGTTTTGTCTTTATGATTATATTGTTGTTGTTTCCTTGTGACAGACGCCAGAGAGAGAACAATTTACTGTTCCCCACCTGCATGTCCTGTCTCTCAGTTCATATTCAAACTCAGTTAACACTGAGAGTGATACAGTTTGAAATACGCTCCTATCCAAGAGTTCTGAAACATTCTTTTGAACCAATGTTTTACTAATAGCCAGTTCCAACAGAATTAAAAAATAAATACCTTGCACAGGAGATGAAAATAAACATATCCTTTCGTCTCCAACTAGCAGCATGGGCAATGAGCTAATACATTTTTACTCCCATTGATATATCTATCTACTTTCCAGAAATGTTTCCATTTAATGAATCATTCATGTTCTTCTTTTCTACACCTGTGGAAAAACAAAGCAAAAAGGAAAACTCTGCTTGATTAGCTTTGGATGTGGAAATTGCCTTTCTTATAGAAAAGATCCACAGTTTAAAAAAAAGAACTGTCAGTATTTTAGAGGACATGGAAACTGTCATGTTACTGCTCGTTTTATGTTAATATTTGAAATTTGTGCAGACAGTCAAACATGCAGCTGGCCTCCTCTAGCGTGTGTCACATAGTTTGCACTTTACATAACATATGCTGCTATTTCAGCATTGTGTATGTGTTGTTTCAACCATCTGCGTGTAACAACAAGTAGTAAAGTGGAAGGCTGAAGAAACTGAGGTCTAAGTTCATCCAAAAAACATAAAGATCCATCATCATGAGAAACCTTTACACCAAATGTAATTAAAGCCTACTTTAATTGCTTAGAAAGGAATAAAATGTCATTAGTCTGCTTCTGAACAATGTACACTGTTGCAAAGATCATATCATCTTCATTTTCCTTACAAATGCTTGTCTCATTAATGTACTTTATGATACAGTAAATTACTCTTGACAAATAGAAGGTCAAGCCAGTCATTTATTGTCTGATATTGCAGTTATCAATATCAGTGTCAGGCACATGTGAGCCAGGATAAGCTCAGTGTCTCTCAAGTGGGTTATTTCTCCCATGGGGAGGAATAGACTCTAAGAGGGTATCCCTTACCTTTGTGGCTCATAATGAGCATTCAAATCCTACTTCACTTTAAACAAAGGATATTTGCCAATGTGGACAGTTTGATTTCTTTATAAATCAAAGCTCACAACTTACCAAGAATACTGGTCTCTTTAGTGTAAGTGCTGTCCCAGGCTTCTCTCCTGCTTCCAGTCGTTTCTCAGTTACATGCTCAGCATCTTTTGAATTAGAAATCTTTCTTCAGCAATGCAAAAGATTTTGGGGAAAAAAAAGTTTGGGCTTTCCAGTTACACAAGTTCAGTCCAGCTACTTGCTCCACTAACCTTCCCAGGTCCAAGTTTTGTTGTGTCAGTAGCTTAAACATAAGCTAACGTGGAAATGTGTGGTTTTGTTGCTTTTTTGATATTGAAATAAAAGTGGCTAAACAAGGAGTTTTACTGGTATCACTAGGCTGCATTATAATTATCCTGTAAATTTCTTATGTCTAGAAGTCTATGGACTGACTTCTGAAGTTCTTTTTGCTTTCAAGAAGAAATTTTCACTCTGATCTTTCTGTGGTTCTCTGTAAAGACACCACAAAAGCAACCTCCAAAGTCATTGGGGAGTGATTGCTATGGGCAGTCTAACCTGATTCTGTGTCAAGTACTTATGAGCAGTTTTGCCAAGGCCCATGAGTGCAAACAATTTATGGAAAAAGTATTACATAAAATTTTCCATCTGAAAGAAGGTAGCTGGACTTCTGTCAATAGTTTCACTGCATATCCTCTAAGGGTGTCACCCTTAGGATGTCACCTAAAGATGAAGATCACAAATCACAGAACTGCTAAGTTGGAAGGCACCTTTGGAGGTCATCTAGTTGAACTTCCCTGCTTAAAGCAGGATAAACTAGAGCAGGTTGCTCAGGGACTGTCCAGTCAGTTTTGTAATATCTTGAAGGATGAAGACTGTGCAGCCTCTCTCAACAACCTGGTTTAAGTGGAATTTCCCATATTTCTGTCTTTGCCCACTGCCTCTTGTCCTTTCACTGGATATGACTGAGGAGAGTCTGGCTCTGTCTTCTTTACCCCTGCGCACCATCACGTATTTATAACATTAGTAAGATCTCCCCTGACCCTTCTTTTCTCCAGGCTAAATTATCCCAACTTTCTCAGCCTTGCCTCATTTGTCAGATGCTCCAATTACCTTAATAATCTTTGTGACTGAAGTCTTTCCAGTATGTCCACGTCTGATTTCTGTGGGGGAGCCCAGAACTAGACACACAAGTCCAGATGTGGTTTCACCAGAGCTGAGATGAATAATTACCTCCCTTAACTTGCTGGTAACGCTTTTCCTAATGCAACCCAGGATGCCCTTGTCTAGTTCACTCCGTTCAGAAGATGTCCATGAGCAAGAAGTTAGTGGCATCTAGTACTCAACAGCAACATATTCTTAAACAATAGAGAAGCCTGGCTGAGTTTCTTTCAATAGTGTGATTTTTCTTACAATCACCATTTAGGGGTTGGCAAGCAAGTATCCTTACTGGTACTCAAAATGGGCTTTTAATGATACTGTACACTGTAATAACATCAGTACCATGACTGTTAACAGAAACATAGCTATTCAATAGGAACAGCTGAGATACTCAAAGCCAGGGTGGTTCTTAAAAAAGAGAGAAAAAAAAAAAGAGGAAATGTTTCCATAATAGCTAAAAGAATTATCTTGTGTGATAACTTTGAGTTCTTTTGTGTTCATGGTGGCTGCCAGTTTTATTTACTTGCCTGAAATATCGTGTATATTTAAATGATCATCTGCCAGAAGCATTTTGTGATTTATTATTAATATCATGAATTCACTGCCATAAGTAACATTTGGGGAAAACAACATTAAAAGGAAATTGCAGAATGCAATGCATTTTTAACACAGAAATTGTTCCTAAGCATATGTATCTACTGTTCTGACATTTGAGTTGCTTATCTTTCTTGGCAGCAAAACTGTATTTTCAATCATCTTTTTTTGGTTTTTTTCCTATATTATTCTGTTGTTTTCTTTCTTTCTCTCCCCGCCTCCTTTTCTATGTTGTTCCTTTGGAATGCTGTTCAGTCTATGCCATGGAAATTAATCGTAAGTCTCTGCTGGAGAGTTGATTATCTCATTTAGCTGAATATGTTCATTAATCTTTTTCTGCACTAGATACTGACATTTTAATTATAGGGCTCATCCAATATTCAGGTGTGAATCTTGTTTTTCTACTGTAATAATTTCATTTGAAAAGAAGCATAATACAGATTGCAGATCAAAAGTTTTAATTGAGCTTATGTGGTTGCTATGACTTGTTCTTAAGCACACTGACAGTAAAGTAATCTTTTTTAAAAATTATGATGCATGGTATAACTAATTCCCTTTGATTACCTAGATACAATGTTAGTGTTTCTTTAGCAGTACTTTCATTGGTCCATGTGGATACTCCTATGATTTTCTTGACTCTCCTATTACACTTTTCTTCTGATAAACAGGAAAAATGTAGGTCTGATGTTTGAAAAGCAAGTAAAATACTTTTTATTAACCATAGTCTAAATATCTCTTTTAGTCCACAGTAAATAAGTTTAATCTGTTTTCAAATAATCTGAAGTATTTTTCAGGTGAGGTTGAAGCATTGGATTTTTTGCAAAATGCTTGAAAATCCTGGTTTGCCTATTCACATAAAGTATAAACTAAATCTGTAATGAACTCATTGTCAGACTTCGTATTTATTAAGATTTCAGCTAAAGAACCTGTGGTTCATAAACACTTTATCTGCTACAAAATGGTTCCAAAAGTTAACCTTGTATTTGAAACCAGATACAATGGCACTGCACTTACAGACAGAACAAACTTGCTGCGTTTGCCCAACTCCAAGACAGCTCTTACTCCAGGACAACCTATATATTACTTCTGGCAATAATTTTATATCAGTTTGATCTATATTCTCAATTTTTGTCTCATTCTTACCAGTCTGTTTTTCTGTTACTGTATAGTTTTAATTTTATAATTTTATCTCTTTGGTTTAAATTTTTATCTAAAATTTAGAATATTGTGAGAAATAAGGGAAACAGAAATTGGCCAGAAAGCGGTGGCAGGGCCACCTGCTGGTAACATTAACAGCGTCAGCCAGGACAAGCAATAGTCGAGGGTCCATCTAGGGAGTCCGGTCAGGGGCAAAAGGAGACAGGGGAGAGACAGAAGAAGGGTCCATCCAGGGGACAAAGACAGGTCCAGGTCCAAGGTCTATCCAGGGGACAAAGACAGGTCCAGGTCCAAGGTCCATCCAGGAGGCAGGGCTGAGACCTGCACACCTGACATAGCTCAGGCAGGTACAGGTATGCATAGGTATAGGTATAGACCCCAGATGAAGCTTGGCAGGTTCATTAAGGCTTCTTCAATACACTCAGGGCCCTGATAAAAGTTTAATTTATGCTCAGCAATCTGAGACTACTAAGTAAATCCTTTTACCTTTGGCAAGGTTTGCACACAAGTTTGGCTGGAGAATTTTTTTAATTCCACTATTATTATGTACATATGCACATTAAGACCTTGTCCTAGACTATTACTATGAGAAGAAGAAAATCCATATGAATTTGAAGAGAAAGCCACACTGAACAGTAAACTTGGAGCTGCCTCTCTGTTCACTATTATGGGAAATTATTTTTGTACGCTGTAATTAGAAGCAGAATTTGAAATAGAAATTATACATGCTTGTTACTGGAAATAAACTAACAAAGTTTGTTTAGCTTGGCAAATTCTATGCATGTCTCATCATTAAATAAATGTGAATAATGTTTTTAAGTATAGGGCAATTTGTGAAAAACACCTTTCCTGTTTTTATTTCAGCTCCTTGTGGGGACAATCTTTACGATGATGATGGTAAACGCCTCCCTCCATGTATACCAGGGGCCTGGCTCACTCCTGCTATTATGGCCTGTTACCTCTTGGTAGCAAATATCCTGTTGGTAAACCTGCTGATTGCTGTCTTCAAGTACGTAAATGATCATGCAGTATCTTTACTTTCTTATTGCTGAGATAAAGTTTCTGTGAGAGCCCATCAACTGATTTTGCAAGGGTTTGCATTCACACTCAGAATCTAATTACTCTATGAACATGAGTGATACATACTTGGAATAGTGTGTACACTGGGAAAGAGGAAAGGTTGCTTTGAATTCACCAGCAATTGCAGTAATACATATGGGAGAATCTGGCTACTTCCAGCCACCATTTAGTGGCTAGTGACAGGCCTCAATATTGCTCTGGAAAGATGAAAAACAGAATCCATTAAACTTGCTACGTACGTGGTGGAAGCCCATGTAACCACTAGCAAATATGATTCTGCGATGGAACTGCAGGATGAAAATCTGAACATCAAGAGCAGGAGGCATTTCCACTGTCACTATATCATCTGGCTTCTTTTTTATTTTTTCTTCTTCTTTTGCTTTTCTTTTAGGAAAAAAAAAGAAATTAGGGCCTTGCAGGTTTCTTATATGACCCAGAAAATGAGTCTATATTGCTTTGAACCAAAAGAAAGGATGGCTACATGTTGTCAATATCTATGGCCAGTCCAAGCATGTGCACTATGCACATTCTTAATGTTATTCCACAAATCTGTATTTAGACTTCTCTGGAGTAAAACTAAATAAATTTCTGCTGCTTGTTCTTTCTACCCACAGTTATGTTGCATGCTTTTCCTGCCATGACCTAGGGATAAATAAAAAATTTTTAAAAATTGAAATATCTACTTGCTAGTGAGACTTGCTGAACATACCACCTGAGAAAAGCAGGTGATCCATTTTTGGTGCCCATAGACATGTAGTATTGGAGGGCTTGTTGGCATAGATAGCTGGTGTCACAACCACAAAAATAGTTCATCGTGTGCCCAGAAATCTACAGCTCACAAAGCCTGTCTTTCATTTGATGTATGTAGCTTAAAAGGTCATGAATTTTAAAGTGCTCAAATGCCAGTCACATTGCTAGGGGGAAGGGGAAGAATCTTACAATGGTAGCTATTATTGGCTGGAGGACCAAGGAATCAGCAGTTTGGGAAGTAGGTCATGCTGTTAACTCCTGCCATCCCAGCATGGTTGCAAGGGGGTGAGATCTAGCTGGGGAATTCCTACTATGCAGAAGACACTGAATGAAGGCAGGTTGTCATTTATGATTGGTAAATAATCACATGTATACTTAGCCAAAAGAAACCAACAGCTATGTGTACTGAAGAATTCTCTGGCTCTGAAGAGATGTTTTAACTGGTTATGTGAATGTAGATATTCTAAAGCACAGAAAGTTAGAAAAGAAGTGGACAGAAAATATAAAAAAGAAAGTGCCAATATCATCATCATCATAAAAGTGGAGTGAGCTGTCTGAGCATACTTTAAAATAGCTTGAAAAGCGTCGTCTAAGACAGAACATCACTCTGCTTTCTCTTAGTTGGTATTTCATAACCTTGACTATTGTTATCTCTGGATTGAACACTATCACTTACACTCCTTCATGGATCCCTCAGTGGATACTGAGTTACAAAATAAAACATCTTTATAACACACTTTATGTTGGTGTAGAAATGATGAGGCCATGGCTTCCAAGAACACATTCCTTTACAAGAATACGCACCATGTTTTCGAGCCAGAAGTTTGAGTGAATAAAGTTTCAATTTAGGACATTTTTTGCAAACTTGAAAACTATTCCATGTAGGTCAAGCTGATTAGCATATTAAATGCAGACTATGTGAAGCTTCTGGGTTTAGCATACAAAATAACCTTTCATGGATTTAATACTTTGTGCAATATCAAATACTGGCATGTGTTAAAAGAAATACTTTATAACCAAGACCCAAAATACCAATTATGTGATTCATAAATTGTGCAAGTTTCTTTTCACTAACACACTTTATACAGTAGGAGCAAACAGTCTAAGAGGAAGAGTGTTCGGAGTGGTGCATAAGGGATGCAGAGCACCTTCTGCTTTGCTACCCTCAAAAGGCGCAGTGAAATCATCAGTTCAGGTTAATCATCAGTTCAGCAAGTTCAGCAGCATCAACAAAGAGCTGAACCCAGCAAGTCATGTGGCCTCATGTTGTTATTTAGCTGCTACTTTTTTCAACATAGTACTTGCTCAGTGATAAGTAAACTTAGAGGCCTAATAGAAACTGTATCTGTGTTCCCTTTCAGCAATACTTTCTTTGAGGTAAAATCAATATCCAACCAAGTCTGGAAGTTCCAGCGGTATCAGCTGATTATGACATTCCATGACAGACCTGTCCTCCCACCACCAATGATTATCTTCAGCCACATCTACATAATCATTAAACGAATCTGCTGTCGCTGCAAGAAGGGTGAAGGAGACCAGGATGAACGTGACAGGGGACTGAGTATGCAAGAAATCTTCTCTAAATTGAGCTCTCTGCACAACATTAGCAGAAAGCATCAGCTTTTCCAATGCTGAACTATTTTGTTCACGTTGACGGTCAAGTGTATTTACAGATGACAGTTTGGGACAAAACTTTTATCAAGTTAACAGCTCTTGAGACCCTTGGGCTCGTGAGAATATGCAATGCTGTGCTGCTAATGAAGACTTGCTTTAATATGCTCTCTTAAAACTGTGAGATGGCATCTACTTCATCCAGTTTTACCAAGTTCTAGTGAAATCCATGTGCTGGGAAGGGCAAATAGGAAACTGAGAAGAAGGGATTACAGTTTCAAATGTCATGTAGCGTCAGCTCTGTGATTGTAAGCAATCTGTGTCTAAGAGAATCCCCACCTTCATTTCTCCATATTAGAGATTTATCTGTCATTTCACAGGGGAACTGTGAGGATTCTTCTCCTAACATACCCTGTAATTATTATTATTTTCATTATATGCCTCATTAAAATAATCAGATGCTTACAATTATCCCTGTATTTCTACATTTCACAGGAAACATATTTTGTAAGTAATTTTATTTCTGCACAATATGCTTCTGAGTTAAAAAAGAGGAAAAAGGGAAAAAAGTAAATGTAACACTCCCTTCAAATAGATAAATTCAAATAAAGGATGAAATGTTCTGAATAGCTTCTATTTCCCTTGGATTTTCCTTACATGATTATAAATTTTTGAAGCTAGTATCCAAAGAATGTCTGGGAAACAATCTGTTATATTACATTATCTGTTGCCTGTAACTGGCATCCTTTTAAGAACAACATTTGCATGAAGGAACAGTCAAATTGGCAGAGATTGCCCTAGTCTTTATCCTGTAAAATCTAGTCAGTTTGTTCAACATGTAGCACTGCTGTTTAAAAGTGCAAAGGTCATTGAGGAAATACAGCCCCCGGTGGATGATCATAAAAGCAGATGATGGTCATCATGGCTGTGGCCGTCTTTGGCTAAGTGCTCATTCCCTATTTACAAAATCATTTGTTCATTTAGTGCAGGAGTTGAATCTGCAGTATCCGTATGTCCAAAATAATCTGCTAAATTGGATTTAAATTGATTGCCGGAAGTTCAGAAAAAGGAAACTCATATTTTGTTCTTCTGTTTTGCACAGAGTTATTTCTGAATGATGAAGAGCTAAAAAAACTGTATGAGTTTGAGGAGCAGTGTGTAGAAGAATACTTCCAGGAAAAAGAGGATGAGCAGCAATCATCTAATGATGAACGCATCAGAGTTACCTCTGAAAGGTACCTATTTCAAGCAAAAAAACCCACACCACTTATCTGGAATAATATTTGCTTTTTTGTGTCTTTGTTGGAACCAAAGTTGAGTTCGAGTGCAAAAGATTTAAACCTTGAAAGAAACAACCACTAATTCAGAAGCTGATCTGAATCGTGAGTAAATACCTATGCAGGTGCATCTCTCACAAGAGCAAGCTTTTTGTTGTTCCTACCGGTCTGTCACTAAGGCAGCTGGTTTGGGTAGCTTTGGTATAAGAACATTTCTGTTCATGGTGAATTTTTTCCCTCTCACCCATCTGAAGATCACAGTTATGCTTTGTATCTGTTTGAGCAAGTTACTACTTGAGCTTCCAAGAGCTCATCCAACCATGAGAAATGTGTTGGAGCTTAATGACAAAAGCTCTGAGGATTTTTCCCTTGGACCTCTGGTTTGCACTAGGGTCCAGCACTCACAGCTGCTGAATTTTAATCTTTGCTACAGATTTTCTTGAAAGCTTTGAACAAGACATTTAGCTTTTCAGTATGAACTTCCCCATTTAAAAGACAGGGAATATTCACATGTAAATCATTAAGCTGTTCTGAGGACTAGGTAATGTTTGCATATTGCTGTGTAAGCACACAGTGATAATGGCAGCAGCACTTTTTTACGAGGTCACTTGGCAGGACTGTTCCCAAAGGCTCTGCCTATTCTGTTAGTAGTTCTAAGTAAGTCAAAGGATGGGGTCTTTTGTCACTTCCTTGAAATGATGAAAAATTCTCCCTGTAATGAAAATGATACACAGTTCAAACACGCTTTCACCTCATGGTATTTTGATGATGAACTACTCCATATATAT
>NW_010555414.1:139524-140037 GCF_000687285.1 Phaethon lepturus | reverse complement strand
GCCATGGCTAATGTCAAGGTGGCCGTGCGGGTCCGGCCTCTGAGCAAAAGGTGCGTTTTGAGGGAGCGGAGGGGGGAGGTCCCGGTCGTCCGCGGGAGCGGGGCGGCTGCAAGGGGTGAGGGGGTGCCGCTGGTCCCGTCACCGGGGACGGGATCGCCGCTGTGAGGCGGCTTAGCCGGGACTGAGGGAGGGACAGCAGGCGCTGGGGAGCTTAACGGTGAGGAACGAGGAGTGGTCGGACTCCGCTCTCCGGCTCACTGAGCAGCTTGGAAAGTTTTCTTGGAAAAGTCACCCACTAGAGCTGTTAGGTTGACTTCCCTCTTCCTGAGCTCCCCAAAATAGGACAATTGTCATCCAGTGTCAGGGAATCTTCCCTTCCTCTTCTGTTGTTGCTGTTTTTACCAGCGGGAGGCAGAGCCGGATATTCCCATTGTCGCTCAGCTCCGCTCCCTCCCTGGCTTGCTTGGCTCCAATAAAAATCCCAAAAGCTAAATGATACGGCTTTGAAACAAC